>NC_042964.1:1754088-1766588 GCF_901001165.1 Salmo trutta | reverse complement strand
TCCCCCGTGGGAATCGAACCCACAACCCTGGCATTGCAAACACCATGCTCTACCAACTGAGCCACACGGGACCACGTTATAATGTTATGATGTTCCCTCTAATGTAGACTTCCATGTTATAATGTTATAATGTTCCCTCTAATGTAGACTTCCATGTTCTAATGTTATGACGGTCCCTCTAATGTAGACTTCCATGTTATAATGTTATAATGTTCCCTCTAATGTAGACTTCCATGTTCTAATGTTATGACGTTCCCTCTAATGTAGACTTCCATGTTATAATGTTATAATGTTCCCTCTAATGTAGACTTCCATGTTATAATGTTATAATGTTCCCTCTAATGTAGACTTCCGTGTTATAATGTTATGATGTTCCCTCTAGTGTAGACTTCCATGTTATAATGTTATAATGTTCCCTCTAATGTAGACTTCCATGTTATAATGTTATAATGTTCCCTCTAATGTAGACTTCCGTGTTATAATGTTATGATGTTCCCTCTAGTGTAGACTTCCATGTGATAATGTTATGATGTTCCCTCTAGTGTAGACTTCCAGGGTGCAGTGTATTATTGACAAGTACTTCATATTCTTCGAGGACCATTTCCATTTGAATTGGTCTTGTAAAGGTTTGGTGTTGAAGGTAGATTTAGGTGTAATCTCTGTCCCCGGAACAATTGACTTTATAATCAAACAGTTCAAAGCAAACTCTTCAAAGCAATGATTGGTCTTGGAGATAGAACAAGTCGTCATCGGTATAAAATGATATAACATGGTACTCTTTTCCAATTGGAATTATTTTAATTTGGTTATGTGATCTAATCATGGCGACAAGGGGTTCTATGACCAAAGCAAAAAGCCCTGCGCTGGTCGGACAGCCTTGCATTTATATTTACAGTTTAGTCATTTAGCAGACGCTCTTATCCAGAGCGACTTACAGTAGTGAATACATACATTTCATGCATTTTTTTTTCTCCGTATTGGTCCCCCGTGGGAATCGAACCCACAACCCTGGCGTTGCGAACACCATGCTCTACCAACTGAGCCACACGGGACCACCTTGTCCCTTGCGACAACAGGAAGTGGGCTGAGTACTGGGATGTTTGGTTTTCACTACTGCCATTGGTGAATTATAAAGAATTTTTATCCAAATATTGGAACAAAATGAAACCTTGATAATGCAGACAGTTCGACTCTGTTAAATGCTTTTTCAGCATCAAGGGAGACTATAATATTTGGGGTCGTAAGATCGTTGTCATTGGGGCGCAGCTCCGGTATGAGCCACTGCGTCTCTAGAGCTGGTGAGGCGTCACTACAGACATCCTGGTTCGAATCCAGGCTGTATCACAACCGGCCGTGATTGGGAGTCCCATAGGGGCGGTGCACAATTGGTCCAGCGCCGTCCGGGTTTGGCTGAGGGGTGGGCCGTCATTGTAAATAAGAATTTGTTGTTAACTGACATGCCTAGTTAAATAAATAATTATTTTTTTTTAAAAAGGAAAAAAAAGGAATGTCAAATTGTCTACGTAAATTATCAAAGGAGAGACAAAACCAGTTTGGTCTTTGTAGATGAGATTGGGCAGCACAGATTGTAGGTGCAGAGTTAATATTTTAGCAATCAATTTATAATCAATATTTAATTGTAGGCTTTCAGGGTACGGTGTACTATTGACAAATTATTGAGTAAAAGTAAGCAAACAGATCTGTCACTTCCGTGAATTGGAATACACATCAGATATTGTTCCTATTTGCTGTCCTGTGTGGGGGTGGGTAGTGTGTGGGGGTGGGTACTGTACACGATGACTAAAACACACACAGTGCTAAAACATTATCAAGACTAGCCTGGGAGCCAGCCGGTCTGTTTGTACTGTCATGACAATGAGCAATAGAGTTGGCAAGAGCACAAACAGATCTGGGACCAGGCTATAGAGGGACAGTCTCTTTTAAGAACTGCTGAGTCCAAGTCAACTCTGTCAGAGAAGAGATGACAAACAACAACAACCACACAGAAACAAAAAAAACAATCAACAACACTGTTACTTAATGGCTGTGGTTTTATTCCAATAACATACCTCCTCTGTTCTTCTCTCATTTTCTCCCCTCCACTCCTCAGAGCTACCCAGGCTGATCAGGAATCGTAGGTATCAAGCCTCCACTCCTCAGAGCTACCCAGGCTGATCAGGAGCCGGATCAAGCCTCCACTTCTTACAGCTACCCAGGCTGATCAGGAGCCGGATCAAGCCTCCACTCCTTACAGCTACCCAGGCTGATCAGGAGCCGGATCAAGCCTCCACTCCTCAGAGCTACCCAGGCTGATCAGGAATCGTAGGTATCAAGCCTCCACCCCTCAGAGCTACCCAGGCTGATCAGGAATCATAGGTATCAAGCCTCCACTCCTCAGAGCTACCCAGGCTGATCAGGAGCCGGATCAAGCCTCTACTCCTTACAGCTACCCAGGCTGATCAGGAGCCGGATCAAGCCTCTACTCCTTACAGCTACCAGGCTGATCAGGAATCGTAGGTATCAAGCCTCCACTCCTCAGAGCTACCCAGGCTGATCAGGAATCGTAGGTATCAAGCCTCCACTCCTCAGAGCTACCCAGGCTGATCAGGAGCCGGATCAAACCTCCACTCCTTACAGCTACCCAGGCTGATCAGGAATCATAGGTATCAAGCCTCCACTCCTCAGAGCTACCCAGGCTGATCAGGAATCATAGGTATCAAGCCTCCACTCCTCAGAGCTACCCAGGCTGATCAGGAGCCGGATCAAGCCTCTACTCCTTACAGCTACCCAGGCTGATCAGGAGCCGGATCAAGCCTCTACTCCTTACAGCTACCCAGGCTGATCAAGAGCCGGATCAAGCCTCTACTCCTTACAGCTACCCAGGCTGATCAGGAGCCGGATCAAGCCTCTACTCCTTACAGCTACCCAGGCTGATCAGGGACGGTATATATTAAGCGTCTCTGAGTAGAAGTGCTGATCTAGGATCAGTTTTGCCTTTTTAATCACAATGAATAACGATTACATGGACAGGGAAGGGAAAGTGGGGACAGATCCTAGATCAGCCCTACTACTCTGAGATGCTAGATCAGCCCTACTACTCTGAGATCCTAGATCAGCCCTACTACTCTGAGATGCTTGATCAGCCCTACTACTCTGAGATCCTAGATCAGCCCTACTACTCTGAGATCCTAGATCAGCCCTACTACTCTGAGATCCTAGATCAGCCCTACTACTCTGAGATGCTAGATCAGCCCTACTACTCTGAGATGCTAGATCAGCCCTACTACTCTGAGATGCTAGATCAGCCCTACTACTCTGAGATGCTAGATCAGCCCTACTACTCTGAGATCCTAGATCAGCCCTACTACTCTGAGATGCTTGATAAATATGACCCGAGACACAACCTTTCTGGAACGATCGTCTAAACCTGCGTGTCGATCAATCAGTTTGGAAACCCCAGATGATTGCTAAATGCTCTCTGGACAATCAGTGACTAACTCCTGAGGCTTGTGTCCCAAATGGCACACCTATTCCCTATGTAGTGTACAACTTTTAACCAGAGCCCTATGGGTCTCCCTATGGGTTCTGGTCAATGGTAGTGCACTCTATAGGGATTAGGTGCCATTTGGGACTAAAAAGGTTTGTCAACAAGTATAGTCAGATAAAAAAAAGGCTCAGAGTCTCGGGGAACAGTATTCTAGACCAGCATAGAGAGAGAGATGAAGCTACCACAAATCCTCTGCTTGTTCCTGGCTGTCCTTGCCTCCACTTGGGTACGATAACATTTGTATTCATTATTTATAATTTTAATTGAATAGTTTTAATTATAATTTAATAATAATAATAATAATAGATTGAATTTATATACCACTTTTTCTAGATAACATATATTTATTCCTGATGTATTTGTGAGGTGCCTTTTTTGGAAATATGTTTTTAAATATACCGAGCATTCAGAATGTATTAATCCCCTTGACTTATACCACATTTTGTTTTCATTACAGACTGAATTCAAAATGGATTAAATCATTTATTTTCTCTCTCACCCATCTACACATAGTGAAAACATGTTTTTAGAAATGTTTGCACATTTATTCTAAATGAAATACAGAAATATCTCATTTACATAAGTATTCACACTCCTGAGTCAATACATGTTAGAATCACCTTTGGCAGCGATTTCAGCTGTGAGTCTTTCTGGGTAAGTCTCTAAGAGCTTTCCACACCTGAATTGTGCTACATTTGCCCATTATTCTTTAGTATTAGGATGTTGCCTGTGCTTATGTCCATTCCATTTTGTTTTTTTTATCCTGAAAAACTCCCCGGTCCTTTAAAGATGACAAGCATACCCATAACATGAGGCAGCCACCACTATGTGTTGTATTGGATTTGCATCCAAACATAACTCTTTGTATTCAGGACAAAAAGTTAATTGCTTTGCCACATTTTTTGTATTATTACTTTAGTGCCTTGTTACAAACCAGATGCATGTTTTTAGAATACTTGTATTCTGTACAGGTTTCCCTCTTTTCACTCTGTCACTTAGGTTAGTATTGTGGAGAAACTTTAATGTTGTTGATCCATCCTCAGTTTTCTCCTATCACAGCCATTAAACTGTGTAACTGTTTTATAGTCACCATTGGCCTCATGGTGAAATCCCTGAGCGGTTTCCTTCCTCTCCAGCAACTGAGTTAGGAAGGAGGCCTGTATCTTTGTAGTGACTGGGTGTGTTGATACACCATCCAAAGTGTAATTAATAACTTCACAATGCTCAAAGGGATATTTAATGTCTGTTTTAAAAAATATATATTTTAACCATCTACCAATAGGTGCCCTACTTTGCAAGACATTGGAAAACCTCACTGTTCGACTGAGGGATCTTACAAATACTTGTATGTGTGGGATACAGAGATGAGGTAGTCATTTAAAAATCATGTACCTCTTTAGGATCCGACCCAATTTTTCAATTTTCGCCTAAAATGACATACCCAAATCTAACTGCCTGTATCTCAGGACCTGAAGCAAGGATATGCATATTCTTGATACCATTTGAAAGGAAACACGTTGAAGTTTGTGGAAATGTGAAATTAATGTAGGAGAATATAACACATTAGATCTGGTAAATGATAATACAAAGAAAAAAAACATACTTATTATTTGTATTTTTTTTGGTATCATCTTTGATACCAACGTGTTTTAAACAGACCACCATAGTCCCTGTGCCTAAGAACACTAAGGCAACCTGCCTAAATGACTACCGACCCATAGCACTCACGTCTGTAGCCATGAAGTGCTTTGAAAGGCTGGTCACGGCTCACATCAACACCATTATCCCAGAAACCCTAGACCCACTCCAATTCGCATACCGCCCCAACAGATCCACAGATGATGCAATCTCTATTGCACCTCCACCCTGCCCTTTCCCACCTGGACAAAAGGAACACCTATGTGAGAATGCTGTTCATTGACTACAGCTCAGTGTTCAACACCATAGTCCCTCAAAGCTCATCAATAAGCTAAGGACCCTGGGACTAAACACCTCCCTCTAAACTGGATCCTGGACTTCCTGACGGGCCGCCCCCAGGTGGTAAGAGGTAGTTAACAACATATCCGCCACGCTGATCCTCAACACAGGGGCCCCTCAGGGGTGTGTGCTCAGTCCCCTCCTGTACTCCCTGTTCACTCATGACTGCACGGCCAGGCACGACTCCAACACCATCATTAAGTTTGCCGATGACACAACAGTGGTAGGCCTGATTACCGACGATGACGAGACAGCCTATAGGGAGGAGGTCAGAGACCTGCCCCACCCCCCTCCCCCTCTTTTACATCGCTGCTACTCTCTGTTGTTATCATCTATTCATAGTCACTTTAATGACTCTACCTACATGTACATATTACCTCAACTAACCGGTGCCCCCGCACATTGACTCTGTACCGGTACTCCCTGTATATAGCCTCCACATTGACTCTGTACTGGTACTCCCTGTATATAGCCTCCACATTGACTCTGTACCGGTACCCCCTGTGTATAGCCTCCACACTGACTCTGTACCGGTACCCCCTGTATATAGCCTCCACATTGACTCTGTACCGGTACCCCCTGTATATAGTCTCCACATTGACTCTGTACCGGTACCCCTGTATATAGCCTCCACATTGACTCTGTACCGGTACCCCCTGTATATAGCCTCCACATTGACTCTGTACCGGTACCCCCCTGTATATAGTCTCCACATTGACTCTGTACCGGTACTTCCTGTATATAGCCTCCACATTGACTCTGTACCGGTACCCCCTGTATATAGCCTCCACATTGACTCTGTACCGGTACCCCCTGTATATAGCCTCCACATTGACTCTGTACCGGTAACCCCTGTATATAGCCTCCACATTGACTCTGTACCGGTACCCCCTGTATATAGCCTCCACATTGACTCTGTACCGGTACCCCCCTGTATATAGCCTCCACATTGACTCTGTACCGGTACCCCCTGTATATAGCCTCCACATTGACTCTGTACCGGTACCCCCTGTATATAGCATCCACATTGACTCTGTACCGTAACACCCTGTATATAGCCTCCACATTGACTCTGTACCGGTACCCCCTGTATATAGCCTCCACATTGACTCTGTACCGGTACCCCTGTATATAGCCTCCACATTGACTCTGTACTGGTACCCCCTGTATATAGCCTCCACATTGACTCTGTACCGGTACCCCCTGTATATAGCCTCCACATTGACTCTGTACCGGTACCCCCTGTATATAGCCTCCACATTGACTCTGTACCGGTACCCCTGTATATAGCCTCCACATTGACTCTGTACTGGTACCCCCTGTATATAGCCTCCACATTGACTCTGTACCGGTACCCCCTGTATATAGCCTCCACATTGACTCTGTACCGGTACCACCCCCTGTATATAGCCTCCACATTGACTCTGTACCGGTACCCCCTGTATATAGCCTCCACATTGACTCTGTACCGGTACCCCCTGTATATAGCCTCCACATTGACTCTGTACCGGTACCCCCCTGTATATAGCCTCCACATTGACTCTGTACCGTAACACCCTGTATATAGCCTCCACATTGACTCTGTACCGGTACCCCCTGTATATAGCCTCCACATTGACTCTGTACCGGTACCCCTGTATATAGCCTCCACATTGACTCTGTACTGGTACCCCTGTATATAGCCTCCACATTGACTCTGTACCGGTACCCCCTGTATATAGCCTCCACATTGACTCTGTACCGTAACCCCTGTATATAGCCTCCACATTGACTCTGTACCGGTACCCCCTGTATATAGCCTCCACATTGACTCTGTACCGGTACCCCCTGTATATAGCCTCCACATTGACTCTGTACCGGTACCCCCTGTATATAGCCTCCACATTGACTCTGTACCGTAACACCCTGTATAAAGTCTCCACATTGACTCTGTACCGGTACCCCCTGTATATAGTCTCCACATTGACTCTGTACCGGTACCCCCTGTATATAGCCTCCACATTGACTCTGTACCGGTACCCCTGTATATGCCTCCACATTGACTCTGTACCGGTACCCCCTGTATATAGCCTCCACATTGACTCTGTACCGTACCCCCTGTATATAGCCTCCACATTGACTCTGTACCGGTACCCCCTGTATATAGCCTCCACATTGACTCTGTACCGGTAACCCCCTGTATATAGCCTCCACATTGACTTTGTACCGGTACCCCCCCTGTATATAGCCTCCACATTGACTCTGTACGCGGTACCCCCTGTATATAGCCTCCACATTGACTCTGTACCGGTACCCCCCTGTATATAGCCACCACATTGACTCTGTACCGGTACCCCCTCTGTATATAGCCTCCACATTGACTCTGTACCGGTACCCCCTGTATATAGCCTCCACATTACTCTGTACCGGTACCTCCTGTATATAGCCTCCACATTGACTCTGTACCGGTACTTTTATTTATTACTCTTATCTGTATTTTTTTTAACTACGTTGTTGCTTAGGGGCTCGTAAGTATTCAGCATTTCACAGTGAGGTCTACTACACCTGTTGTATTCAGCATTTCACAGTGAGGTCTACTACATCTGTTGTATTCAGCATTTCACTGTGAGGTCTACTACACCTGTTGTATTCAGCATTTCACTGTGAGGTCTACTACACCTGTTGTATTCAGCATTTCACTGTGAGGTCTACTACACCTGTTGTAGTCAGCATTTCACTGTGAGGTCTACTACATCTGGTTGTAGTCAGCATTTCACTGTGAGGTCTACTATACCCTGTTGTATTCAGCATTTCACTGTGAGGTCTACTACATCTGTTGTATTCAGCATTTCACTGTGAGGTCTACTACATCTGTTGTATTCAGCATTTCACTGTGAGGTCTACTACACCTTTGTAGTCCAGCATTCACGGTGAGGTCTACTACAACCTGTTGTATTCAGCATTTCACTGTGAAGGTCTACCTACACCTGTTGTATTCAGCATTTCACTGTAAGGTCTACCTACACCTGTTAGTATTCAGCATTTCACTGTAAGGTCTACTACACCTGTAGTATTCAGCCTTTCACTGTAAGTCTACCTACACCTGTTGTATTCAGCATTCACTGTAAGGTCTACTACACCTGTTGTATTCAGCATTTCACTGTGAGGTCTACTACACCTGTTGTATTCAGCATTTCACTGTGAGGTCTACTACACCTGTTGTATTCAGCATTTCACTGTAAGGTCTACCTACACCTGTTGTATTCAGCATTTCACTGTAAGGTCTACCTACACCTGTTGTATTCAGCATTTCACTGTAAGGTCTACTACACCTGTAGTATTCAGCCTTTCACTGTAAGGTCTACTACACCTGTTGTATTCAGCATTTCACTGTAAGGTCTACCTACACCTGTTGTATTCAGCATTTCACTGTGAGGTCTACTACACCTGTTGTATTCAGCATTTCACTGTGAGGTCTACTACACCTGTTGTATTCAGCATTTCACTGTAAGGTCTACCTACACCTGTTGTATTCAGCATTTCACTGTGAGGTCTACTGCACCTGTTGTATTCAGCATTTCACTGTGAGGTCTACTACACCTGTTGTATTCAGCATTTCACTGTGAGGTCTACTACACCTGTTGTATTCAGCATTTCACTGTGAGGTCTACTACACCTGTTGTATTCAGCATTTCACTGTAAGGTCTACTACACCTGATTTATTCAGCATTTCACTGTGAGGTCTACTACACCTGTTGTATTCAGCATTTCACTGTGAGGTCTACTGCACCTGTTGTATTCAGCATTTCACTGTGAGGTCTACTACACCTGTTGTATTCAGCATTTCACTGTGAGGTCTACTACACCTGTTGTATTCAGCATTTCACTGTAAGGTCTACTACACCTGTTGTATTCAGCATTTCACTGTGAGGTCTACTACACCTGTTGCATTCAACATTTCACTGTGAGGTCTACTACACCTGTTGTATTCAGCATTTCACTGTGAGGTCTACTACACCTGTTGTATTCAGCATCTCACTGTGAGGTCTACTACACCTGTTGTATTCAGCATTTCACTGTAAGGTCTACTACACCTGTTGTATTCAGCATTTCACTGTGAGGTCTACTACACCTGTTGTATTCAGCATTTCACTGTAAGGTCTACTACATCTGTTGTATTCGGCATTTCACTGTAAGGTCTACTACACCTGTTGTATTCAGCATTTCACTGTGAGGTCTACTACACCTGTTGTATTCAGCATTTCACTGTGAGGTCTACTACACCTGTTGTATTCAGCATTTCACTGTGAGATCTACTACACCTGTTGTATTCAGCATTTCACTGTAAGGTCTACCTACACCTGTTGTACTCAGCATTTCACTGTGAGGTCTACTACACCTGTTGTATTCAGCATTTCACTGTGAGGTCTACTACACCTGTTGTATTCAGCATTTCACTGTGAGGTCTACTACACCTGTTGTAGTCAGCATTTCACTGTGAGGTCTACTACACCTGTTGTATTCAGCATTTCACTGTGAGGTCTACACCTGTTGTATTCAGCATTTCACTGTAAGGTCTACTACACCTGTAGTATTCAGCCTTTCACTGTAAGGTCTAATACACCTGTTGTATTCAGCATTTCACTGTAAGGTCTACTACACCTGTTGTATTCAGCATTTCACTGTAAGGTCTACTACACCTGTTGTATTCAGCCTTTCACTGTAAGGTCTAATACACCTGTTGTATTCAGCATTTCACTGTGAGGTCTACTACACCTGTTGTATTCAGCATTTCACTGTAAGGTCTACTACACCTGTTGTATTCAGCATTTCACTGTAAGGTCTACTACACCTGTTATATTCAGCATTTCACTGTGAGGTCTATTACACCTGTTGTATTCAGCATTTCACTGTAAGGTCTACTACACCTGTTGTATTCAGCATTTCACTGTGAGGTCTACTACACCTGTTGTATTCAGCATTTCACTGTAAGGTCTACTACACCTGTTGTATTCAGCATTTCACTGTAAGGTCTACTACACCTGATTTATTCAGCATTTCACTGTGAGGTCTACTACACCTGTTGTATTCAGCATTTCACTGTAAGGTCTACTACACCTGTTGTATTCAGCATTTCACTGTGAGGTCTACTACACCTGTTGTATTCAGCATTTCACTGTGAGGTCTACTACACCTGTTGTATTCAGCATTTCACTGTGAGGTCTACTACACCTGTTGTATTCAGCATTTCACTGTAAGGTCTACCTACACCTGTTGTATTCAGCATTTTCACTGTGAAGGTCTACCTACACCTGTTGTATTCAGCATTTCAACTGTGATGGTCTACTACACCTGTTGTATTCAGCATTTCACTGTGAGGTCTACTACACCTGTTGTATTCAGCATTTCACTGTGAGGTCTACTACACCTGTTGTATTCAGCATTCACTGTGAGGTCTACTACACCTGTTGTATTCAGCATTTCACTGTAAGGTCTACCTACACCTGTTGTATTCAGCATTTCACTGTGAGGGTCTACACCTGTTGTATTCAGCAATTTCACTGTGAGGTCTACTACACCTGTTGTATTCAGCATTTCACTGTGAGGTCTACTACACCTGTTGTATTCAGCATTTCACTGTGAGGTCTACTACACCTGTTGTATCAGCATTCACTGTGAGGTCTACTACACCTGTTGTATTCAGCATTTCACTGTGAGGTCTACTACACCTGTTGTATTCAGCATTTCACTGTGAGGTCTACTACACCTGTTGTATTCAGCATTTCACTGTAAGGTCTACTACACCTGTTGTATTCAGCATTTCACTGTGAGGTCTACTACACCTGTTGTATTCAGCATTTCACTGTAAGGTCTACTACACCTGTTGTATTCAGCATTTCACTGTAAGGTCTACTAGACCTGTTGTATTCAGCATTTCACTGTGAGGTCTACTACACCTGTTGTACTCAGCATTTCACTGTGAGGTCTACTACACCTGTTGTACTCAGCATTTCAATGTAAGGTCTACTACACCTGTTGTATTCAGCATTTCACTGTGAGGTCTACTACACCTGTTGTACTCAGCATTTCACTGTGAGGTCTACTACACCTGTTGTATTCAGCATTTCACTGTGAGGTCTACTACACCTGTTGTATTCAGCATTTCACTGTAAGGTCTACTACACCTGTTGTACTCAGCATTTCACTGTGAGGTCTACTACTCCTGTTGTATTCAGCATTTCACTGTAAAGGTCTACTACACCTGTTGTATTCAGCATTTCACTGTGAGGTCTACTACACCTGTTGTACTCAGCATTTCACTGTGAGGTCTACTACACCTGTTGTATTCAGCATTTCACTGTGAGGTCTACTACACCTGTTGTATTCAGCATTTCACTGTAAGGTCTACTACACCTGTTGTACTCAGCATTTCACTGTGAGGTCTACTACACCTGTTGTATTCAGCATTTCACTGTGAGGTCTACTACACCTGTTGTATTCAGCATTTCACTGTAAGGTCTAAACCTGTTGTATTCAGCATTTCACTGTGAGGTCTAAACCTGTTGTATTCAGCATTTCACTGTAAGGTCTACACCTGTTCTATTCGGCGAATGTGACTAATAAAATGTGATTTGATTTAATTTTAAATGAAAGAGATAGAGAAAGGCCACACTGTATTATTGCAGTTTAGGCGCAATTTAGATTTTGGCCACTAGATGGCAACAGTGTATGTGCAACGTTTTAGACTGATCCAATGAACGATTGCATTACTTTTCAAAATGTTGTATCAAATCTGCCCAAATGTGCCTAATTGTTTTATGGATACAATGTCAAGTACATAACTGTGCACTCTCCTCAAACAATAGCATGGTATTATTTCACTGTAAAAGCTACTGTACATTGGACTGTGCAGTTAGATTTTTACCCATATAAGACATGTGTATGTCCTTGGATATTTTTGTTGTTTCTTAAAACCTCACGCTAATCACATTAGCGC
>NC_042964.1:1638808-1753988 GCF_901001165.1 Salmo trutta | reverse complement strand
CCCGGAGTCGGGAATAGCCATTTACAACATCAACAATGTCTACACTGTATTTCTGATCAATTTTATGTTATTTTAATGAGAAAAAAAACAACAATTCTTTCAAAAACAAGGACATATCTAACTGACCCCACATTTTTGAATGGTAGTGTACATATAGATATATATATATATATATATATATAGAGAGAGAGAGAGAGAGAGAGAGAGAGAGAGATAGAGAGAGAGAGAGAGACAGAGAGAGATTTAAGCAAAAAGAATAAGACAACAAAAAATGTCAGTAATATTAAACAAATATATGTTAACATATTCAAGTTCAAAAATACTGAACTCGTAATTTTTGTTACTATATAGTTCAGCTTGTGCTTAAAGCCTCCTAGTCCATCTATATACATTACCGTGTCATATTCGTCGTAGTCGTCTTGACAACGGACAGCATAGACACACAGGCAGAGTAGCAGTAGCCAATTCATGTTCGCGTTAGATGGTGTCTCAATAAAGTTTCTGCCTTTGAAAATCAACAGATTTCAGTGGAGGACACAAACGTATTTAAACCTGTCCCACGTTTGAAGCACCTCCCTCTCTCTCTCTCTCTCTCACACACACACACACACACACACACACACACACACACACACACACACACACACACACACACACACACACACACACACTCTCTCTCTCTCTCTCTCTCTCTCTCGATCAAGTTCCCTCTAACCACTGGTTTAGGAGTGTACCCTCCCTCAATTCTAAACTTTACCACTATGGACGTTGAATGTAAACCTGACCTTAAACCTATGAATGTGGTCTGAATGTCATGTCACCCTATGGGCTCTAATCTGGAACATAACTTTAGAATTTTACCCTATGGGCTCTAATCTGGAGCAGAACTTTAGAATGTCACCCTATGGGCTCTAATCTGGAGCAGAACTTTAGAATGTCACCCTATGGGCTCTAATCTGGAGCAGAACTTTAGAATGTCACCCTATGGGCTCTAATCTGGAGCTGAACTTTAGAATGTCACCCTATGGGCTCTAATCTGGAGCAGAATTTTAGAATGTCACCCTATGGGCTCTAATCTGGAGCAGAACATTAGAATGTCACCCTATGGGCTCTAATCTGGAGCAGAATTTTAGAATGTCACCCTATGGGCTCTAATCTGGAGCAGAACATTAGAATGTCACCCTATGGGCTCTAATCTGGAGCAGAACTTTAGAATGTCACCCTATGGGCTCTAATCTGGAGCAGAACTTTAGCATGATCATGAAGTACAGTAGGTTACAAAAAATGTGTTTATATGTCTCATAGTCAGCATGCATACATACGTATTGCATTAAATTTAAACATACAGTACCAGTCAAAAGTTTGGACACACCTACTCATTTAAGGGCTTTTCTTTATTTTTACTATTTTCTACATTGTAAAATAATAGTGAAGACATCAATACTTTGAAATAACACATGTAGTAAGCAATAAAGTGTTAAACAATTCAAAATATATTTTATATTTGAGATTCTTCAAAGAAACCACCCTTTGCCTTGATGACAGCTTTGCACACTCTTGGCATTCTCTCAACTAGCTTCACCTGGAATGCTTTTCCAACAGTCTTCAAGTAGTTCCCACATATGCTGAGCAGTTGTTGGCTGCTTTTCCTTCACTCTGCGTTCCAACTCATCCCAAACCATCTCAATTGGGTTGAGGTCAGGTGATTGTGGAGGCCAGTTCATCTGATACAGCACTCCATCACCCTCCTTCTTGGTCAAATAGCCCTTACACAGCTTGGAGGTGTGTTGGGTCAGTGTCCTGTTGAAAAACAAATTATTAAGAAGGAAAGAAATTCCACAAATGAACTTTTAACAACGCACACCTGTTAAAACCTGTTGAGGCCACGGGTTAGCAATGAACCCTGAGACGGGATTGCTAGCAAGGCTGGAAATTCAAAACATCAAAAATCTAATAATTTCAATTTCTCAAACAATCAACTATTTTACACCATTTAAAAGATAAACATCTCCTTAATCTAACCACATTGTTCGATTTTCAAAGAGGCTTTAAGGCAAAAGCATAAAGTTAGATTATGTTAGGACAGTACATAGCCACAAAAGTACAAACATCCATTTTCAATTCAAGGTCAGGCGTCACCAAAAGCAGAAACCAGCTAAAATTATGCACCAACCTTTGACAATCTCCATCAGATGACACTCCTAGGACATTATGTTATACAATACATGCATTTTTTGTTCCATCAAGTTCATATTTATATCCAAAAACCGCATTTTACAGTAGCGGTGAAATTCTGATTTTTTTCTTCTCTGAAATGCTTCCGGTGAACAACGTTACAATTTTCAAAATTACTATTCGAAAACATTGGTAAATTATAATATTGTCATTCAAATAATTATAGTTTAACATTTCGTATATGATACTGTCTTGCCAGATTTCAAAATAACTTTACTGGGAAATCACAAGTTGCAATAAACCGGGTGCTGTGCTAAGAACAATAAGCTAGCCTAATTAGCTTAGCATCATCTTGTAACCATGTAATATCAATAATACTATTGTCAATAATCCATTACCTTTGATTATCTTCATCCATTGGCAGTTCCAGGAATTCCAGGTCCACAACAAATGTGGTTTCTTTTGACAAAGTTCATAATTGATGTCCAAATAACTCCAAGTTGTTCCATGTTGTTAGCGCTTCGGTGGCTACTAAAAAGTAGCGCGGGGGGGGGTGTGTGAAGTCACGGCGAAAAGTTAAAAAAGTTACAAAAATAATCTATTTATGTTTGTTCAAACATGTCAAACGTTGTTTAGCATCAATCTTTAGAGCCATTTTTAACGTGAAACATCAGTAATGTTTCAACCCGACCTCACCTGTGTCTAGAAAAACGTTTTTTTTAAATGTCTCGTGTCTCATGATTGCGCAGGTGCAGGCCATAATGGAAGTGACGACATCCCACGGACGTCAACTTCAATGCATTCTAATTTGCTCCCTGTTAATCATAGAAGCTTCAAACAACTTTATAAAGATCGCTGACATCTAGTGGAATCCGTAGGAGTTGCGAACTGAATCCTTTCTCACTATGGTATCTAATAAACAATGACACTAAATAGTACAGCCACAAAATTCTCATTTTTTTAAATCAATTTTTCTCAGGTTTTTGCCTGCAATATGAGTTTTGTTATACTTACAGACACCATTCAAACTGTTTTAGAAAATCCAGAGTGTTTTCTATCCGAATGTGTTAATAATATGCATATCCTAGCTTCTGAGTTGGTGTAGGAGGCAGTTAAAAATGGGCACATATTTTTTCAAAATTCTCAATACTGCCACCGTGGCCCGTAGAGGTTAATTTAAATGCATTCCAGGTGACTACCTCATGAAGCTGATTGAGAGAATGCCAAGTGTGCAAAGCTGTCATCAAGGCAAAGGGTGGCTACTTTGAAGAATCTCAAATATAAAATATATTTTGATTTGTTTAACACTTTTTTGGTTCCTACATGATTCCACATGTGTTATTTCATAGTATTGATGTCTTAGGCAGGTAGCCTAGTGGTTAGAGTGTAGGGCCAGTAACCGCAAGGTTGCTTGATCGAATCCCCGAAGCTGACAAGGTTAAAAATCTGTCATTCTGCCCCTGAACAAGGCAGTTAACCCACTGTTCCTAGGCTGTCATTGTAAATAAGAATTTCTTCTTAACTGACTTGCCTAATTAAATAGTTTTGATGTCTTCACTATTATTCAACATTGTAGAAAATAGTAAAAATTAAGAAAAAACCCTTGAATGAGTAGGTGTGTCCAAACTGTTGACTGGTACTGTACATGCGCTTCTCTACCCTTTCCAATTGATTTAAGGCAATCGTCATCATTTCCTGATAGCTGAGTATTCACCCAGTTGACAGAACATGTTTGTTTGATCACTGTGTTTACCTGGATGGGGCCATCATACCTCCACCCACTCAATGTCAACGCTGGATATTGAAAATCAAACACACACTTTGGACAGCGTGATCGACGGAGGACATTCAGCCTGAGCCTGTTATGTATATCACTGGGAACCAAACGGAAGTAAACCGGACCAAACTGGACCAAACTGGACCAAACGGGACCAAACGGGACCAAACGGAACCAAACGGCAGTGGTTTATAGTACTTAAGTAAAATACTTTTTAAGTACTACTTAAGTACTACTTAAGTAGTGTTTTTGGGGGTATCTGTACTTTACTATTAATATTTTTGGACAACTTTTACTTTTACTTCACTACATTCGTAAAGAAAATAATGTACTTTTTACTCCATACATTTTCCCTGACACCTAAAAGTACTCGTTACATGTTGAACGCTCAAGGAGGACAGAATTATGGCACGTATCAATATAACGCTTTGTCATCCCGACTGCCTCTGATCTGGCGGACTCACGAAACACAAATACTGTGTTTGTAAATGATGTCTGAGTGTTGGAGTGTGCCCGTCTGTCCGTAATTTTAAAAAAAAATATGCAAATATTTTTCATATTTAAATATCAGGAATTTGATGTATAGCATTTACTTTTACTTTGTACTTTTACTCAAGTATGACGATTGAGTACTTTTTCTACCACTGTACTTAAGTACATTTAAAACCAGATACTTTTAGACTTTTACTCAAGTAGTATTTTACCGGGTAACTTTTCACTTTTACTCAAGTTATTTTCTGTTAAGGTATCTTTACTTTTACTACAGTATGACAATGAAGTACTTTTCCCACCACTGCCAAAAGGAAGCAAACGGGACCAAACGGGACCAAACGGGACCAAAAGGGACCAAACGGGACCAAACGGGACCAAATGAAAGCAAACGGGACCAAACGGGACCAAACGGAAGCAAACGGGACCAAACGAGACCAAACGGAAGCAAACGGGACCAAACGGGACCAAACGGGACCAAACGGGACCAAACGAGACCAAACGGAAGCAAACTGGACCAAACAGGACCAAACGGGACCAAACAAGGCCAAACAGGGAGAGACCTACATAACCTACATTTGTCTAATAAGAAACTCTTTTGTTTTTGTTGGAAAATGTTTTCAGTTGGGAAGCGTTTTGTTATGATTTTCTACAGTGTGCGCTAATGAATGTAACCCGAGGACTGGGTAGAGTTGGTTCATACTCTTTCTGTATAAAACTGTGCTGAAAGACTGCAGTTTGATTTGGTCATAGTTATCATTTTGTCAGTAAATTGGCTTCAAAGAAATGGTTGAGTAAGCAGATATTACCACAGAAACTTGATCAATCATTCACAGAAACTTGATCAATCATTCACAGAAACATGATCAATCATTCACAGAAACATGATCAATCATTCACAGAAACATTGTGTTCTGTGCAGCCAGTCTGGTTTCCTTTATCCAAGAGTTCCAACTAACCCACATATTGGTCTTCAAGTAAATCACCTGTCTGTCTGTCTGTCTGTCTGTCTGTCTGTCTGTCTGTCTGTCTGTCTGTCTGTCTGTCTGTCTGTCTGTCTGTCTGCCTGCCTGCCTGCCTGCCTGCCTGCCTGCCTGCCTGCCTGCCTGCCTGCCTGCCTGCCTGTCTGTCCATCCATCCGTCTATCTGTCCATCCATCTGTACAATTGTCCGTCCGTCCGTCTGTCTGTCTGTCTGTCTGTTCATCTGTCTGTCTGTCCGTCCATCTGTCCGTCCGTCTATCAGACTCCAGAGTATTTTCCCTTTTCTATATCTTTTTCAGAGAAACAAAGAAATCAATATTCTTTGGTTTTATTGGACCAGCAGTAGACGCTGTTTGAAACTAAACCAACTTACCCCGGCCTGCTAACTTTAAACGCAGTGTCTAACGTGTGCTAGCGTAGCAACGACTACCCCGCGGCTTCCCTGTTCCATCTATTGCTGTACACTGGACCCTATGATCACTTGGCTACATAGCTGATGCCTACTGGACTGTTCATTTATCACGGTACTCCACTTTGTTTACCTTTGTTTATCTGTCGGCCCTAGCCCCGAACTCAGGCCCTGTGTGTAGTTAACCGACCCTCTCTGCCCATTCATCGCCATTTTACCTGTTGTTGTTGTCTTAGCTGATCAGCTGTTGTTGTCTTACCCCGTTGTTGTCTTAGCTAGCTCTCCCAATCAACACCTGTGATTGCTTTATGCCTCGCTTTGTGTCTCTATCAAATGTCAATATGCCTTGTATACTGTTGTTTAGGATAGTTATCATTGTTTTAGATTACTGTGGAGCCTCTAGTCCCACTGTACATGCCTCAGATACCTCCTTTGTCCCACCTCCCACACATGCGGTGACCTCACCCAGTATAACCAGCACGTCCAGAAATACAACCTCTCTTATCATCACTCGCTGCCTGGGTTTACCTCCGCTGTACCCGCACCCCACCATACCCCTGTCTGCACATTACGCCCTGAATCTATTCTACCACACCCAGAAATCTGCTTGACCAGCACAAAAACATCCTGTGGCGGACTGCAATAGCATCGAATAGTCCCCGCGATATGCAACTGTTCAGGGAAGTCAGGAACCAATACACACAGTCAGTCAGGAAAGCAAAGGCTAGATTTTTCCAAAAGTTTTGGGACAATGTAAAGTCCATGGAGAACAAGAAGCACCTCCTCCCAGATGCCCACTGCACTGAGGCTAGGTAATACGGTCACCACCGATAAATCCATGATAATCGAAAATGTCAATAAACATTTCTCTACGGCTGGCCATGCTTTCCTCCTGGCTACCCCAACCCCGGCCAACAGCTCCGCACCCCTCGCAGCTACTTGCCCGAGCCTACCAGCTTCTCCTTCACCCAAATCCATATAGCAGATGTTCTGAAAGAGCTGCAAAACCTGGACCCCTACAAATCAGCTGGGCTAGACAATCTGGACCCTCTCTTTCTAAAATTATCCACCGCCATTGTTGCAACCCCTATTAACAGTCTGTTCAACCTCTCTTTCGTATCGTCCGAGATCCCTAAAGATTGGAAAGCTGCCGCGGTCATCCCCCTCTTCAAAGGGGGTGACACTCTAGACCCAAACTGTTCTAGACCTATATCTATCCTACCCTGCCTTTCTAAAGTCTTCGAAAGCCAAGTTAATAAACACATCACTGACCATTTTGAATCCCACCGTACCTTCTCCGCTGTGCAATCTGGTTTCAGAGCTGGTCATGGGTACACCTCAGCCATGCTCAAGGTACTAAACGATATCATAACCGTCATCGATAAAAGACAGTACTGTGCAGCCGTCTTCATCGACCTGGCCAAGGCTTTCGACTCTGTCAATCACCGCATTCTTATCGGCAGACTCAACAGCCTTGGTTTCTCAAATGACTGCCTCGCCTGGTTCACCAACTACTTCTCAGACCGAGTTCAGTGTGTCAAATCGGAGGGCCTCTTGTCTGGACCTCTGGCAGTCTCTATGGGGGTGCCACAGGGTTCAATTCTCGGGCCGACTCTCTTCTCTGTATACATCAATGATGTTGCTCTTGCTGCTGGTGATTCCCTGATCCACCTCTACGCAGACAACACCATTCTGTATACATCTGGCCCCTCTTTGAACACTGTGTTAACTAACCTCCAAACGAGCTTCAATGCCATACAACTCTCCTTCCGTGGCATCCAACTGCTCTTAAACGCTTGGAAAACCAAATGCATGCTTTTCAACCGCTCGCTGCCCACACCCGCCCGCCCGACTAGCATCACTACTCTGGACGGTTATGACCTAGAATACGTGGACAACTACAAATAACTAGGTATCTGGCTAGACGGTAAACTCTCCTTCCAGACTCATATCAAATCTCCATTCCAAAATCAAATCTAGAATCGGCTTTCTATTTCGCAACAAAGCCTCCTTCATTCATGCCGCCAAACTTACCCTCGTAAAACTGACCATCCTACCGATTGTCGACTTCGGCGATGTCATCTACAAAATAGCTTCCAATACTCTACTCAGCAAATTGGATGTAGTCTATCACAGTGCCATCCGTTTTATACCACGCTTTATACCACCCACCACTGCGACCTGTATGCTCTCGTTGGCTGGCCCTCGCTACATATTCGTCGCCAGACCCACTGGCTCCAGGTCATCTATTTGTCTCTGCTAGGTAAAGCTCCGCCTTATCTCAGCTCACTGGTCACGATAACAACACCCACCCGTAGCACGCGCTCCAGCAGGTATATCTCACTGGTCATCCCCAAAGCCAACACCTCCTTTGGCCGCCTTTCCTTCCAGTTCTCTGCTGCCAGTGACTGGAACAAATTGCAAAAATCGCTGAAGCTGAAGACTCATATTTCCCTCACTAACTTTAAACATCAGCTATCTGAGCAGCTAACCGATCGCTGCAACTGTACATAGTCCATCTGTAAATAGCCCACCCAATCTACCTACCTCATCCCCATATTGTTTTTATTTACTTTGTTGCTCTTTTGCACCCCAGTATCACTACTTACACACCATCATCTGCTCATCATCATCTGCTCATTTATCACTCGTGTTAATCTACTAAATTGTAATTACTTTGCTACTATGGCCTATTTATTGCCTTACCTCCTCACGCCATTTGCACACACTGTATATAGACTTTATTATTTTTTTCTATTGTGTTATTGGCTGTACGTTTGTTTATTCCATGTGTAACTCTGTGTTGTTGTTTCTGTCGCACTGCTTTGCTTTATCTTGGCCGGGTCGCAGTTGTAAATGAGAACTTGTTCTCAACTGGCCTACCTGGTTAAATAAAGGACTTGTTCTCTACTGGCCACCTGGTTAAATAAAGGACTTGTTCTCAACTGGCCTACCTGGTTAAATAAAGGTGAAATAAAACATAAAACATAGAAGAGATGAGGAGGATCTCCCCCTTGTGGAGACGGCTTTAAACCCCTATGGGCCCTTTACAAGGGAAAGGGAAAGGTGGATACCTAGTCAGTTCTACAACTGAATGCATTCAATTGAATTGCGTGTTCCGCATTTAACCCAACAGGGACTAATGTGACATTTCAGTTGCGTCAATGATCAATAGACAGACAGCCAGACGGTCTGCCAGCCAGAAAGACCAACATAGACACACACAGGTCAATCCTGGTCCTGGGATCCCAAAGTGGTGCACGTTTTTTTGTTTCAGCTCTACACTACACACCTGATTCAAATCAAAGGCTTGATGAGGACTATCAGGTGTTTAGCACTCATTAGAGCCTAGTTCCTCTCTAGGTTTCTTCCTAGGTTCCTGCCTTTCTAGGGTGTTTTTCCCCCCCCTCAGAGCCTGGTTCCTCTCTAGGTTTCTTCCTAGGTTCCTGCCTTTCTAGGGAGTTTTTCCCCCTCAGAGCCTGGTTCCTCTCTAGGTTTCTTCCTAGGTTCCTGCCTTTCTAGGGAGTTTTCCCCCTTAGAGCCTGGTTCCTCTCTAGGTTTCTTCCTAGGTTCTGGCCTTTCTAGGGAGTTTTCCCCCTCAGAGCCTGGTTCCTCTCTAGGTTTCTTCCTAGGTTCTGGCCTTTCTAGGGAGTTTTCCCCCTCAGAGCCTGCTTCCTCTCCAGGTTTCTTCCTAGAATCCTGCCTTTCTAGGGAGTTTTTCCCCCTCAGAGCCTGGTTCCTCTCCAGGTTTCTTCCTAGGTTCCTGCCTTTCTAGGGAGTTTTTCCCCCTCAGAGCCTGGTTTCTTTCTAGGTTTCTTCCTAGGTTCCTGCCTTTCTAGGGTGTTTCCCCCCCCCCTCAGAGCCTGGTTCCTCTCTAGGTTTCTTCCTAGGTTCTGGCCTTTCTAGGGAGTTTTCCCCCTCAGAGCCTGCTTCCTCTCCAGGTTTCTTCCTAGAATCCTGCCTTTCTAGGGAGTTTTTCCCCCTCAGAGCCTGGTTCCTCTCCAGGTTTCTTCCTAGAATCCTGCCTTTCTAGGGAGTTTTTCCCCCTCAGAGCCTGGTTCCTCTCTGGGTTTCTTCCTAGGTTCTGGCCTTTCTAGGGAGTTTTTCCCCCTTAGAGCCTGGTTCCTCTCTAGGTTTCTTCCTAGGTTCTGGCCTTTCTAGGGAGTTTTTCCCCCTCAGAGCCTGGTTTCTTTCTAGATTTCTTCCTAGGTTACGGCCTTTCTAGGGAGTTTTTCCCCCTCAGAGCCTGGTTTCTTTCTAGATTTCTTCCTAGGTTCTGGCCTTTCTAGGGAGTTTTTCCCCCTCAGAGCCTGGTTCCTCTCTAGGTTTCTTCCTAGGTTCTGGCCTTTCTAGGGAGTTTTTCCCCCTCAGAGCCTGGTTTCTTTCTAGGTTTCTTCCTAGGTTCTGGCCTTTCTAGGGAGTTTTTCCCCCTCAGAGCCTGGTTCCTCTCTAGGTTTCTTCCTAGGTTCCGGCCTTTCTAGGGAGTTTTTCCCCCTTAGAGCCTGGTTCCTCTCTAGGTTTCTTCCTAGGTTCTGCCTATCTAGGGAGTTTTCCCCCCTCAGAGCCTGCTTCCTCTCCAGGTTTCTTCCTAGAATCCTGCCTTTCTAGGGAGTTTTTCCCCCTCAGAGCCTGGTTCCTCTCTAGGTTTCTTCCTAGGTTACGGCCTTTCTAGGGAGTTTTTCCTAGCCACCGTTCTTCTACATCTGCATTGCTTGATGTTTGTGGTTTTAGGATTGGTTTCTGTATAAGCACTTTATGACATCTGCTGATGTAAAAAGGGCTTTATAAATACATTTGATTTGATACAATGCTCTACTTTTGATCAGGGCCCACGGTGCTCTGTAGAAGTACACTCAGGGATAGGGCGCCATCTTGAAAGCAGCCACCGTTAGTGTCGATCACTTCATTATTTATTATAGATCACTTACTTATATAGATTATTGATCACGTTTCAATGGAAACCGGAGATTCTGAAGAAGTTACCACTCACTCACTCACTCACTCACTCACTCACTCACTCACTCACTCACTCACTCACTCACTCACTCACTCTAGTAGTTTCAATCCATCAGTCTGAGACCTTGAATTTGTTGTTTCCTTCGCTCTGCAAAGGCCATGGCTTTCGTGGAGCGACAGCTAACTATGTTGATGTGTTTAAGAGGATCCTCGGTTTGATCTCAGATTGGGGCGCGGGAGCTGCAAATACATTTACATTACATTTTAGTCATTTAGCAGACGCTCTTATCCAGAGCGACTTACAGTAGTGAATGCATACATTTCATACAATTTCATACATTTCATTAAAAAAAATTATTCTGTGCTGGCCCCCTGTGGGAATCAAACCCACAACCCTGGCGTTGCAAACAACATGCTCTACCAACTGAGCTACAGTAGTAGGACTAGAGGCAACACTGCTCACTTCTAATATGCGATTCAATGGTATATCGATTCAATTCAAAGGGCTTTATTGGCATGGGGAAACATATGTTTACATTGCCAAAGCAAGTGAAATAGATACTAAACAAAACAGATAATAAACATTGATATCTTTGTCTTGTCTTTTATTCATGTTGTACATTTATTGCCTTAATACAATAATGTGTCCTATTTTCACACTAATATGATTGACTGATAACAGAAATATCTATGCTTTTCAGACTTGATATCGATTGACTGATTGAAAATCCTTAACGTTACTATGGTGAAGGGTATAATTATAGTATCATATTATAGCGTCATGCACTACAAATAACACAACTGAATAGACAAATAAATTGTATTTATTAACATAAATATTTGTGGCTGCTTCACATCATGTATTGTTGTCTCTACCTTCTTGCCTTTGTGCTGTTGTCTGTACACAATAATGTTTCTACCATGCTGTGTTGTCATGTTGTGTTTCTGCCATGTTGTTGTCATGTTGTGTTGCTACCATGCTGTGTTGTCATGTTGTGTTGCTACCATGCTGTGCTGTCATGTTGTGTTTCTACCATGCTGTGTTGTCATGTTGTGTTGCTACCATGCTGTGCTGTCTTGTTGTGTTTCTACCATGCTGTGTTGTCATGTTGTGTTGCTACCATGCTGTGTTGTCATGTTGTGTTGCTACCATGCTGTGTTGTCATGTGCTGCTACCATGCTGTGTTGTCATGTTGTGTTGCTACCATGCTGTGTTGTCATGTGCTGCTACCATGCTGTGTTGTCATGTTGTGTTGCTACCATGCTGTGTTGTCATGTTGTGTTTCTACCATGCTGTGTTGTCATGTTGTGTTGCTATGTTGTGTTTCTACCTTGCTGTGCTGTCATGTTGTGTTGCTACCATGCTGTTGTCATGTGGTGTTGCTACCATGCTATTGTCATGTTATGTTGCTACCATGCTGTGTTGTCATGTTATGTTGCTACCATGTTGTTGTCATGTGGTGTTTCTACCATGCTGTGTTGTCATGTTGTGTTGCTACTATGCTGTGTTGTCATGTTGTGCTGCTACCATGCTGTGTTGTCATGTTGTGTTGCTACCATGCTGTGTTGTCATGTTGTGTTGCTACCATGTTGTGGTGTCATGTTGTGTTGTCATGTGCTGCTACCATGCTGTATTGTCATGTTGTGTTGCTACCATGCTGTGTTGTCATGTTGTGTTGCTACCATGTTGTGGTGTCATGTTGTGTTGTCATGTGTTGCTACCATGCTGTATTGTCATGTTGTGTTGCTACCATGCTGTATTGTCATGTTGTGTTGCTACCATGCTGTGTTGTCATGTTGTGTTGCTACCATGCTGTGTTGTCATGTTGTGTTGCTACCATGCTGTGTTGTCATGTTGTGTTGCTACCATGCTGTGTTGTCATGTTGTGTTGCTACCATGCTGTGTTGTCATGTTGTGTTGCTACCATGCTGTGTTATCGTCTTAGGTCTCTCTTTATGTGGTGTCTCTCTTGTCGTGAAGTGTGTTTTGTCCTATATATCCCCACAGGAGGCCTTTTTGGAATGTCATTGTAAAATAAGAATTTGTTCTTTAACTGACTTGCCAAATTAAATAAAAGTTAAATACAATTAAAAAACAAATCGATCAAGCACTTAAAAAAAATAAAAATAAATTAAACGCTTTTCTGTGAGGCTGTTTTACGTAAACTACGAAGTTTTTTAAGTGTAATTGCTACGTTGTCAGCGCAGCTGTCAGTGTGTGTTGGGGCCGGTGTTTAGCTGTCTTTAGCCAACCGGCTAGCTAGTTAGCTACAATAACAACAGGACATATGACTGGAGTGCAACCCCAGGTAAAGCTTATAATTGTCATCTACTGCTTTACAACGGCCTGTCTTTATTGCTAGTTATAGCTACCAATGAACGTTATGCGTACGTTATAATCGAGGTGAATTGACAGCATGCTTAACGTGGTTGTAAGCTAAATGCTAGCTAGCTAGCTAACGTTAGCTCTAGCGGTTTTCGTTGTGTGTTTTTTAACCTGAAAATATCTAGGTAGATTTGTGATATTACCTCAGTATCACCGAGTTAAATAGCAAACTAGATTATTCTACTAAAACAGGCTCCTCTTTTTTTTCTCCACACGGTTTTGCTTTGATAGCTACATAGCCTAGTAACGTTAATCATATGATTTTTTTTTTTATTATTATTTTTTTTTATTATTATTTTTTTTAGATCCAACGCTATTGTAGACATTTTATAATCAACACATCATCTAGGTTAACGTTGGCTATTTTTTTTTTTTTTTTTTTTGTAAAGTTAGCTAGATCAAGTGTAGACTAACCGTGTAACGTTACTATGAATGAGACACTTTTCGCTAAGAAATGTATTAGATCTGGGGTGTATTCATTACGCCGGTTCTGTAGCAACAACAACAACAATACAAACGTTTCTTTTAAACGGGAAGCAAACAGAACGTAATGGGGCGGGACCTAGTTGAATTTTGTCCAATAGACACTCACGTTTTTTTCTCTGTTTGCTTCCGTTTGGTAAACAGTTTCCGTAATGAATACGCCCCTGTATTCTCTCTTCTCTCTCTCTCTTCTCTCTTTTCATCTCAATTAAATTTCGATTTAAAGCCTTTATTGGCATGGGGAAACGTATGTTTACGTTGCCAAAGCAAGTGAAATAGATAATAAATAAAAGTGAAATAAACAATAAAAATGAACAGTAAACATTACACTCACAGAAGTTCCAAAAGAATAAAGACATTTCAAATGTCATATTATGTCTATATTCAGTGTTGTAATGATGTAGAAATAGTTAAAGTACAAAAGATAAAATAAATAAACATAAATATGGGTTGTATTTACAATGGTGTTTGTTCTTCACTGGTTGCCCTTTTCTTGTGGCAACAGGTCACACATCTTGCTGCTGTGATGTCACACTGTGGTATTTCACCCAGTAGATATGGGAGTTTATCAAAATTGGATTTGTTTTTGAATTCTTTGTGGATCTGTGTAATCTGAGGGAAATATGTGTCTCTAATATGGTCATACATTTGAAGAGGGCACGACAAAACCTTTTCCCCCTCAGGAGACTGAAAAGATTTGGCATGGGTCCTCAGATCCTCTAAAGGTTCTACAGCTGCACCATCGAGAGCATCCTGACTGGTTGCATCACTGCCTGGTATGGTAACTGCTCGGCCTCCAACCACAAGGCACTACAGGGGGTAGTACGTTGGCCCAGTACATCACTGGGGTCAAGCTTCCTGCCATCCAGGACCTCTATACCAGGCGGTGTCAGACGAAGGCCCAAAAAATTGTCAAAGACTCCAGCCACCCTAGTCATAGTCTGTTCTCTCTGCTACCGCAGGGCAAGCGGTACCGGAGCACCAAGACTAGGTCCAAGAGGCTTCTAAACAGCTTCTACCCCCCCAAGCCATAAGACTGCTGAACATCTAGTCAAATGGCTACCCAGACTATTTGCATTGCTCCCCCCTTTTTTTTACAGCGCTGCTACTCTCTTATCATCTATCATCACTTTAATGACTCTACCTTCGTGTACGTATTACCTCAACTAACCGGTGCCCCCGCACATTGACTCTGTACCGGTACCCCCTGTATATAGCCTCCACATTGACTCTGTACCAGTACCCCCTGTATATAGCCTCCACATTGACTCTGTACCGGTACCCCCTGTATATAGCCTCCACATTGACTCTGTACCGTAACACCCTGTATAAAGTCTCCACATTGACTCTGTACCGGTACCCCCTGTATATAGCCTCCACATTGACTCTATACCGTAATACCCTGTATATAGCCTCCACATTGACTCTGTACCGGTACCCCCTGTATATAGCCTCCACATTGACTCTGTACCGGTACCCCCTGTATATAGCCTCCACATTGACTCTGTACCGTAACACCCTGTATATAGTCTCCACATTGACTCTGTACCAGTACCCCCTGTATATAGCCTCCACATTGACTCTGTACCGGTACCCCCTGTATATAGTCTCCACATTGACTCTGTACCGTAACACCCTATATAAAGTCTCCACATTGACTCTGTACCGGTACCCCCTGTATATAGCCTCCACATTGACTCTGTACTGGTACCCTCTGTATATAGCCTCCACATTGACTCTGTACCAGTACCCCTGTATATAGCCTCCACATTGACTCTGTACTGGTACCCCCTGTATATAGCCTCCACATTGACTCTGTACCGTAACACCCTGTATATAGCCTCCACATTGACTCTGTACCGGTACTTCCTGTATATAGCCTCCACATTGACTCTGTACCGGTACCCCCTGTATATAGCCTCCACATTGACTCTGTACCGGTACCCCCTGTATATAGCCTCCACATTGACTCTGTACCGGTACCCCCTGTATATAGCCTCCACATTGACTCTGTACCGGTACCCCCTGTATATAGCCTCACATTGACTCTGTACCGGTACCCCCTGTATATAGCCTCCACATTGACTCTGTACCGGTACCCCCTGTATATAGCCTCCACATTGACTCTGTACCGGTACCCCCTGTATATAGCCTCCACATTGACTCTGTACCGGTACCCCCTGTATATAGCCTCCACATTGACTCTGTACCGGTCCCCCTGTATATAGTCTCCACATTGACTCTGTACTGTAACACCCTGTATATAGCCTCCACATTGACTCTGTACCAGTACCCCCTGTATATAGCCTCCACATTGACTCTGTACCGGTACCCCCTGTATATAGTCTCCACATTGACTCTGTACCGGTACTTCCTGTATATAGCCTCCACATTGACTCTGTACCGGTACCCCCTGTATATAGCCTCCACATTGACTCTGTACCGGTACCCCCTGTATATAGCCTCCACATTGACTCTGTACCGGTACCCCCTGTATATAGCCTCCACATTGACTCTGTACCGGTACCCCGTGTATATAGCCTCCACATTGACTCTGTACCGGTACCCCCTGTATATAACCTCCACATTGACTCTGTACTGGTACCCCCTGTATATAGCCTCCACATTGACTCTGTACCGGTACCCCCTGTATATAACCTCCACATTGACTCTGTACTGGTACCCCCTGTATATAGCCTCCACATTGACTCTGTACCGGTACCCCCTGTATATAGCCTCCACATTGACTCTGTACCGGTACCCCCTGTATATAGTCTCCACATTGACTCTGTACCGGTACCCCCTGTATATAGCCTCCACATTGACTCTGTACCGTAATACCCTGTATATAGCCTCCACATTGACTCTGTACCGGTACCCCCTGTATATAGCCTCCACATTGACTCTGTACCGGTACCCCCTGTATATAGTCTCCACATTGACTCTGTACCGGTACCCCCCTGTATATAGCCTCCACATTGACTCTGTACCGTAATACCCTGTATATAGCCTCCACATTGACTCTGTACCGGTACCCCCTGTATATAGCCTCCACATTGACTCTGTACCGGTACCCCCTGTATATAGCCTCCACATTGACTCTGTACCGGTACCCCCTGTATATAGTCTCACTATTGTTATTTTATTGCTGCTCTTTAATTACTTGTTACTTTTATTTCTTATTCTTATCCGTATTTTTTTAAATTGCATTGTTGATTAAGGGCTTGTAAGTAAGCATTTCACTGTAAGGTCTACACCTGTTGTGTTCTGCGCATGTGACGAATAAAATTTGATTTGACATTTGGCAAAAGGTTAGGAAGTACAGCTCAGTTTCCACCTCATTTTGTGGGCAGTGTTGCACATAGCCTGTCTTCTCTTGAGAGCCAGGTCTGCCTATGGTGGTCTTTCTCAATAGCAAGGCTATGCTCACTGAGTCTGTACATAGTCAAAGCTTTCCTTAAGTTTGGGTCAGTCACAGTGGTCAGGTATTCTGCCAGTATGTACTCTCTGTTTAGGGACAAATAGCATTCTAGTTTGCTCTGTTTTTTTGTTAATTCTTTCCAATGTGTCAAGTAATTATCTTTTTGTTTTCTCATGACTTGGTTGGGTCTAATTGTGTTGCTGTCCTGGGGTTCTGTGGGGTGTGTTTGTGTTTGTGAACAGAGCCCCAGGACCAGCTTGCTTAGCGGACTCTTCTCCAGGTTCATCTCTATGTATAGTTGAAGTTGGAAGTTTACATACACTTAGGTTGGGGTCATTAAAACTCGGTTTTCAACCACTCCACAAATGTCTTGTCAACAAACTATAGTTTTGGCAAGTCAGTTAGGACATCTACTGTGTGCATGACGCAAGTAATTTTTCCAACAATTGTTTACAGACAGATTATTTCACTTAAAATTCACTGTATCACAATTCCAGTGGGTCAGAAGTTTACATACACTAAGTTGACTGGGCCTTTAAACAGCTTGGAAAATTCCAGATAATGATGTCATGGCTTTAGAAGCTTCTGATAGGCTAACTAACATAATTTGAGTCAATTGGAGGTGTACCTGTGGATGTATTTCAAGGCTTACCTTCAAACTCAGTGCCTCTTTGCTTGACATCATGGGAAAATCAAAAGAAATCAGTCAAGACCTCAGGAAAAAAATAGTTGACCTCCACAAGTCTGGTTCATCCTTGGGAGCAATTTCCAAATGCCTGAAGGTACCAAGTTCATCTGTACAAACAATAGTACGCAAGTATAAACACCATGGGACCACGCAGCCGTCATACCGCTCAGGAAGGAGACACGTTCTGTCTCCTAGAGATGAACGTACTTTGGTGCGAAAAGTGCAAATCAATTCCAGAACAACAGCAAAGGACCTTGTAAAGATGGAGGAAACAGGTACAAAAGTATCTATATCCACAGTAAAACGAGTCCTATATCAACATAACCTGAAAGGCCGCTCAGCAAGGAAGAAGCCACTGCTCCAAAACCGCCATAGAAAAGCTAGACTACGGTTTGCAACTGCACATGGGGACAAAGATCGTACTTTTTGGAGAAATGTCGTCTGGTTTGATGAAACACACAGAACTGTTTGGCCATAATGACCATCGTTATGTTTGGAGGAAAAAGGGGGAGGCTTGCAAGCCGAAGAACACCATCCCAACCGTGAAGCACGGGGGTGGCAGCATCATGTTGTGGAGGTGCTTTGCTGCAGGTGGGACTGGTGCACTTCACAAAATAGATGGCATCATGAGGGAGGAAAATGATGTGGATATATTGAAGCAACATCTCAAGACATCAGTCAGGAAGTTAAAGCTTGGTCGCCAATGCGTCTTCCAAATAGACAATGACCCCAAGCATACTTCTAAAGTTGTGGCAAAATGGCTTAAGGACAACAAAGTCAAGGTATTGGAGTGGCCATCACAAATCCCTGACCTCAATCCTATAGAAAATTTGTGGGCAGAACTGAAAAAGCCTGTGTGAGCAAGGAGGCCTACAAACTTGACTCAGTTACACCAGCTCTGTCAGGAGGAATGGGCCAAAATTCACCCAACTTATTGTGGGAAGCTTGTGGAAGGCTACCCAAAATGTTTGACCCAAGTTAAACAATTTAAAGGCAATGCTACTAAATACTAATTGAGTGTATGAAAACTTCTGACCCACTGGGAATGTAATGAAAGAAATAAAAGCTGAAATAAATCATTCTCTCTACTATTATTCTAGGTTGTGGCAGGAGGACATATCTGGCTGTCCCTCAGGTTGTGGTAGGAGGACACATATCTGGCTGTCCCTCAGGTTGTGGTAGGAGGACACATATCTGGCTGTCCCTCAGGTTGTGGTAGGAGGACACATATCTGGCTGTCCCTCAGGTTGTGGCAGGAGGACACATATCTGGCTGTCCCTCAGGTTGTCACAGGAGGACACATATCTGGCTGTCCCTCAGGTTGTGGTAGGAGGACACATATCTGGCTGTCCCTCAGGTTGTGGTAGGAGGACACATATCTGTCTGTCCCTCAGGTTGTGGTAGGAGGACACATATCTGGCTGTCCCTCAGGTTGTGGTAGGAGGACATATCTGGCTGTCCCTCAGGTTGTGGTAGGAGGACACATATCTGGCTGTCCCTCAGGTTGTGGTAGGAGGACACATATCTGGCTGTCCCTCAGGTTGTGGTAGGAGGACACATATCTGGCTGTCCCTCAGGTTGTGGCAGGAGGACACATATCTGGCTGTCCCTCAGGTTGCCACAGGAGGACACATATCTGGCTGTCCCTCAGGTTGTGGTAGGAGGACACATATCTGGCTGTCCCTCAGGTTGTGGTAGGAGGACACATATCTGTCTGTCCCTCAGGTTGTAGCAGGAGGACACATATCTGGCTGTCCCTCAGGTTGTAGCAGGAGGACACATATCTGGCTGTCCCTCAGGTTGTGGTAGGAGGACATATCTGGCTGTCCTTCAGGTTGTGGTAGGAGGACACATATCTGGCTGTCCCTCAGGTTGTGGCAGGAGGACATATCTGGCTGTCCCTCAGGTTGTGGCAGGGGGACACATATCTGGCTGTCCCTCAGGTTGTGGCAGGGGGACACATATCTGGCTGTCCCTCAGGTTGTAGCAGGAGGACATATCTGGCTGTCCCTCAGGTTGTGGTAGGAGGACACATATTTGGCTGTCCCTCAGGTTGTAGCAGGAGGACACATATCTGGCTGTCCCTCAGGTTGAGACAGGAGGACACATATTTGGCTGTCCCTCAGGTTGTGGCAGGAGGACACATATTTGGCTGTCCCTCAGGTTGTGGTAGGAGGACACATATCTGTCTGTCCCTCAGGTTGTAGCAGGAGGACACATATCTGTCTGTCCCTCAGGTTGTGGCAGGGGGACACATATCTGTCTGTCCCTCAGGTTGTGGTAGGAGGACACATATCTGTCTGTCCCTCAGGTTGTGGCAGGAGGACCCATATCTGGCTGTCCCTCAGGTTGTGGTAGGAGGACACATATTTGGCTGTCCCTCAGGTTGTGGCAGGAGGACATATCTGGCTGTCCCTCAGGTTGTGGCAGGGGGACACATATCTGGCTGTCCCTCAGGTTGTGGCAGGGGGACACATATCTGGCTGTCCCTCAGGTTGTAGCAGGAGGACATATCTGGCTGTCCCTCAGGTTGTAGCAGGAGGACCCATATCTGGCTGTCCCTCAGGTTGTAGCAGGAGGACACATATCTGTCTGTCCCTCAGGTTGTGGCAGGAGGACACATATTTGGCTGACAAAACTGCACATTTTGGTTTTTCACCCAATAAATATTATATTTTTTCTTAATCTTTTATAGTTTGAAAATGTTTGTATTGAATTATAATTTGGGGAAAGAAATATTCTCTTAGGTCTGAGTATTTGTCACAGTGTTATAGGAAATGTAGCTCTGTCTCTACCTCTCCCCTGGAGCAGAGTGAACACAGCCTGTCCTCTCTGGGCAGCCAGGTTTGTCTGTGATGACCGGTCTCTATAGCCAGACTGTCCTCTCTGGGCAGCCAGACTGTCCTCTCTGGGCAGCCAGACTGTCCTCTCTGGGCAGCCAGACTGTCCTCTCTGGGCAGCCAGACTGTCCTCTCTGGGCAGCCAGACTGTCCTCTCTGGGCAGCCAGGTGTGTCTGTGACGACCGGTCTCTATAGCCAGACTGTCCTCTCTGAGCAGCCAGGTTTGTCTGTGACGACCGGTCTCTATAGCCAGACTGTCCTCTCTGGGCAGCCAGGTTTGTCTGTGACGACCGGTCTCTATAGCCAGACTGTCCTCTCTGGGCAGCCAGACTGTCCTCTGGGCAGCCAGACTGTCCTCTCTGGACAGCCAGGTTTGTCTGTGACGACCGGTCTCTATAGGCAGACTGTCCTCTCTGGGCAGCCAGACTGTCCTCTCTGGGCAGCCAGACTGTCCTCTCTGGGCAGCCAGACTGTCCTCTCTGGGCAGCCAGACTGTCCTCTCTGGACAGCCAGGTTTGTCTGTGACGACCGGTCTCTATAGCCAGACTGTCCTCTCTGGGCAGCCAGACTGTCTTCTCTGGGCAGCCAGACTGTCCTCTCTGGACAGCCAGGTTTGTCTGTGACGACCGGTCTCTATAGCCAGACTGTCCTCTCTGGGCAGCCAGACTGTCCTCTCTGGGCAGCCAGACTGTCCTCTCTGGGCAGCCAGACTGTCCTCTCTGGGCAGCCAGACTGTCCTCTCTGGGCAGCCAGGTTTGTCTGTGATGACCGGTCTCTATAGCCAGACTGTCCTCTCTGGGCAGCCAGACTGTCTTCTCTGGGCAGCCAGACTGTCCTCTCTGGACAGCCAGGTTTGTCTGTGACGACCGGTCTCTATAGCCAGACTGTCCTCTCTGGGCAGCCAGACTGTCCTCTCTGGGCAGCCAGACTGTCCTCTCTGGGCAGCCAGACTGTCCTCTCTGGGCAGCCAGACTGTCCTCTCTGGGCAGCCAGACTGTCCTCTCTGGGCAGCCAGACTGTCCTCTCTGGGCAGCCAGGTTTGTCTGTGACGACCAGTCTCTATAGCCAGACTGTCCTCTCTGGGCAGCCAGGTTTGTCTGTGACGACCTGTCTCTATAGCCAGACTGTCCTCTCTGGGCAGCCAGGTTTGTCTGTGACGACCAGTCTCTATAGCCAGACTGTCCTCTCTGGACAGCCAGGTTTGTCTGTGACGACCGGTCTCTATAGCCAGACTGTCCTCTCTGGGCAGCCAGACTGTCCTCTCTGGGCAGCCAGACTGTCCTCTCTGGGCAGCCAGACTGTCCTCTCTGGGCAGCCAGACTGTCCTCTCTGGGCAGCCAGACTGTCCTCTCTGGGCAGCCAGGTTTGTCTGTGATGACCAGTCTCTATAGCCAGACTGTCCTCTCTGGGCAGCCAGACTGTCCTCTCTCTATAGCCAGACTGTCCTCTCTGGGCAGCCAGACTGTCCTCTCTGGGCAGCCAGACTGTCCTCTCTGGGCAGCCAGGTTTGTCTGTGATGACCAGTCTCTATAGCCAGACTGTCCTCTCTGGGCAGCCAGACTGTCCTCTCTCTATAGCCAGACTGTCCTCTCTGGGCAGCCAGACTGTCCTCTCTGGGCAGCCAGACTGTCCTCTCTGGGCAGCCAGACTGTCCTCTCTGGGCAGCCAGGTTTGTCTGTGATGACCGGTCTCTATAGCCAGACTGTCCTCTCTGGGCAGCCAGACTGTCCTCTCTCTATAGCCAGACTGTCCTCTCTGGGCAGCCAGACTGTCCTCTCTGGGCAGCCAGGTTTGTCTGTGACGACTGGTCTCTATAGCCAGACTGTGTTAACTGAGTCTGTACCTAGTCAGTGTTTTCCTCAGTTTTCTATCAGTCACAGTGGTCAGACAGTCTGCCACCAAGTACTGTCTGTTTAGAGACAAATAGCATTGAAGTTTACTTTGATTTTTGTGGTGTCTTTCCAATAGGTGATATATTTTTCTTTTTGTTTTGTGCTGATTTGGTTGGGCCAGATTTTCTGAGTGCTGTCCTGAGGCTCTATGGGATTGGTTTGGGTTGGTGAACTGAGCATCAGAACCAGCTGGCTGACTGCTGTCCTGAGGCTCTATGGGATTGGTTTGGGTTGGTGAACTGAGCATCAGAACCAGCTGGCTGACTGCTGTCCTGAGACTCTATGGGGTTGGTTTGGGTTAGTGAACTGAGCCTCAGAACCAGCTGGCTGACTGCTGTCCTGAGACTCTATGGGGTTGGTTTGGGTTAGTGAACTGAGCCTCAGAACCAGCTGGCTGACTGCTGTCCTGAGACTCTATGGGGTTGGTTTGGGTTAGTGAACTGAGCCTCAGAACCAGCTGGCTGACTGCTGTCCTGAGGCTGTATGGGGTTGGTTTGGGTTAGTGAACTGAGCCTCAGAACCAGCTGGCTGACTGCTGTCCTGAGGCTGTATGGGGTTGGTTTGGGTTAGTGAACTGAGCCTCAGAACCAGCTGGCTGACTGCTGTCCTGAGGTTGTATGGGATTGGTTTGGGTTTGTGAACTGAGCCTCAGAACCAGCTGGCTGAGTGGACTCTTGTTTCATCTCTTGACATTGTAGAGCTGTGTGATGGAATGTTTTGGGGTCACTTGTTTTTAGACGGCTGTAAAATGTGATGTCTCTTTGTTCTATTTGAATGAGGAGGAGGTATCGGCCCACTTCTGTTCTACGTGCTCTATTTTTTTCTTTGCACTTGCAATACGGTCTTGCAAAACTCTGCATGCAGTATTTCGATTGGATGTTTTTCCCATTTGGTGAATTCATTATTAGAGAGCGGACCCCATTCTTCACTGCTATATAGAGAAACTGGTTCTATAACCGATTGGAACATTTTGAGCCAGATTCTAATTGGAATTTCGATTATAATGTTCCTTTTAATGTTATAGAATGCTCTTCTTGCTTTGTCTCTCAGCTCGTTCACAGCCATGTGAAAGCTTCCTGTGTTGCTGATATTTAGTCCTAGATAAGTGTAGTTTTTGGTGTGTTCTAATAGAACTCTCTCTCTATCCCTCTCTCTCTCTCTCTCTCTCTCTCTCTCTCTCTCTCTCTCTCTCTCTCCACCCCTCTCTCCCTCCTCCCTCTCTCTCTCTCCCTCTCTCTCTCTCCCTCCACCCCTCTCTCCCTCTCTCTCTCTCTTCTAGGGGGATCTCCTGAAAATGACTCACAGGGAGAATTGGAAGTAAGTCCTCATTTAGAACCAGTAATTGGACAGTGAGAAAGTATTCATACCCCTTGACTTATTCCACATTTTGTTGTGTTACAGACTGAATTCACAATGGATTAAATTCTTTGTTTTCGCTCACCCATATACACACAATACCTCATAATGACATCACAATACCCCATAATGACATCACAATACCCCATAATGACATCACAATACCCCATAATGACATCACAATACCCCATAATGACATCACAATATCCCATAATGACATCACAATACCCCATAATGACAAAGTGAAAACATGTTTTTAGAAATGTGTTCAAATGTATTGAAAATGGGGAAACATCTAATTTACGTAAGTATTCACACCCCTTTGCTATGACACTCCAAATGGCGCTCAGGTGCATCCGATCTCCTCTGATCATCCTTGAGATGTCACTGCAACTAGATTTGAGTCCTCCTGTGGCCAATTCAATTGTTTGGAAATTATTTTGAAGAAACACACCTGTCTATATAAAGGTCCCACAGTTGACAGTGCAGAAACTATACCATGAAGTCCAAGGAACTGTCTGTAGATCTCAGATATAACCTCTGCCTCATCATAATTCTATATCTGGGGAAGGGTATAAAACAATTTCTAGAGTGTTGAAAGTTTCTATCATTGGGAAATGGGGAAAAATATGGAACTACCCAGACTCTGCCTAGAGCTGGCCGTCCCACCAAACTGAACAACCCGGGCAAGAATGACCTTGGTCAGGGAGGTGACCACTGTGACAGAACTACAGAGTTCCTTGGCTGAGATGGGAGAACCTGCCAGCTCTTCACCAGTGGGCTTTATGGGAGAGTGGTCAGACTATAGCCACTCCTGAGAAAAACAGCACATGAAAGACTGAGGTCATAAGGTCAAATATTCTGTGGTCTGATGAGACAATAAAAAGTGAACTACTTGGCCTGAATATGAAGCCCTATGTCTGGAGTAAAACCAGACACAGCTTATCACCCGTTTAACACCGTCCCTACCATGAAGCATGGTGGTGGCAGCGTCATGCTATGGGGATGCTTTTCAGCGGCAGGGACCGGGAGACTGGTAAGGGTAGAGGGAACAATGAACTCTGTCAGGTTGGATGGGGAGCGTCGCTGCACAGCTATTTTCAGGTCTCTCCAAGAGATGTTCGATCGGGTTCAAGTCCAGGCTCTCGCTGGGCCACTGAAGGACATTCAGAGACTTGTCCCGAAGCCACTCCTGCGTTGTCTTGACTGTGTGTTCAGGGTCATTGTCCTGTTGGAAGGTGAACCTTCGCCCCAGTCTGAGGTCCTGAGCACTCTGGAGCAGGTTTTCATCAAGGATCTCTCTGTACTTTGCTCTGTTAATCTTTCCCTGGATCCTGACTAGTCTCTCAGTCCCTGCAGCTGAAAAACATCCCCACAGCATGATGCTGCCACCACCATGCTTCACCGTAGGGATGGTGCCAGGTTTCCTCCAGACGTGACGCTTGGCATTCAGGTCAAAGAGTTCAATATTGGTTTCATCAGACCAGAGAATCTTGTTTCTCATGGTTTCAGTCTTTAGGTGCCTTTTGGCAAACACCAAGCGGGCTGTCATGTGCCTTTTACTGAGGAGTGGCTTCCGTCTGGCCACTCTACCATAAAGGCCTGATTGGTGGAGTGCTGCAGAGATGATTGCCCTTCTGGAAGGTTCTCCCACCTCCACAGAGGAACTCTGGAGCTCTGTCAGAGTGACCATCGGGTTCTTGGTCACCTCCCTGACCAAGGCCCTTCTCTCCAGATTGCTCAGTTTGGCCGGGTGGCCAGCTCTAGGAAGAGTCTTGGTGGTTCCAAACTTCTTCCATTTAAGAATGATGGAGGCCACTGTGTTCTTGGGGACGTTCAATGCTGCAGAATGTTTTTAGTACCCCTCCCCAGATCTGTGCCTCGACACAGTCCTGTCTCTGAGCTCTACAGACAATTCCTTTGACCTCATGGCTTGGTTTTTGCTCTGACATGCACTGTCAACTGTGGGACCTTATATAGACAGGTGTGTGCCTTTCCAAATCATGTCCAATCAATTGATTTTACCACAGGTGGACTCCAATCAAGTTGTAGAAACATCTCAAGGATGATCAATGGAAACAGGATGCACCTGAGCTCAATTTAGAGTCTCATAGCAAAGGGTCTGAATACTTATGTTTTTTTTTTTTCATTATGGGGTATTGTGATGGGGTATTGTGATGTCATTATGGGGTATTGTGATGTCGTTATGGGGTATTGTGATGTCGTTATGGGGTATTGTGATGTCGTTATGGGGTATTGTGATGTCGTTATGGGGCATTGTGATGTCGTTATGGGGCATTGTGATGTCGTTATGGGGCATTGTGATGTCATTATGGGGTATTGTGATGTCATTATGGGGTATTGTGTGTGGACTGATGAGGAAAAATAATTTAATAATTGTTTTTAATAAGGCTGTGATGTAAGAAAATGTGGGAAAAGTCCAGGGGTCTGAATACTGCCTGAATCCACTGTATATGTCTGGTACTGTAGTGAATTCTGGGAGTAGTCATCGACGTCCCGGTATCTGACTATTGTCAGTGTCCCACAAGGCTACAGCTCAGAGAGGCTCATGGAAGTTATTTTTGACACTGCTCTCATTCTAGAGAGATTCATCATGGCACCTTTTAGACCTCTATCTCTCTCTCTCTCTATCTCTCTCTCTCTCCTCCCCCCCTCCCTCTCTCTCTCTCTCTCTCCCCCCCTCTCTCTCTCTCTCTCTCTCTCTCTCTCGCTCGCTGTCTCTGGCTCTCTCTCCTCCCCTCTCTCTCTCTGTCTCTCTCTCTGTCTCTCTCCTCCCCCCCTCTCTCTCTCTCCCCCTCTCTCTCTCCTCCCCCCCTCCCTCTCTCTCTCTCTCCTCCCCCTCTATCTTTCTCTCTCCCCCCTCTCTCTCTCTCTCTCCTCCCCCTTCCTTCCTCTCTCTCTCTCTCTCTCTCTCTCTCTCTCTCTCTCTCTCTCTCTCTCTCTCTCTCTCTCTCTCTCTCTCTCTCTCTCTCTCTCTCTCTCTCTCTCTCTCTCTCTCTCTCTCTCTCTCTCTCTCTCTCTCTCTCTCTCTCTCTCTCTCTCTTTCTCTCTCTCTCTCTCTCTCTCTCTCTCTCTCTCTCCCCCAGAGTCCAGCATGAGCGTCTGCACGTGAAGCACCGGGGCCATGAGGCCATGCATGCAGAGATGGTGCTCATCCTCATCGCTACGCTAGTGGTGGCTCAGATCGTACTGGTACAGTGGAAGCAGCGGCACAACCGCTCATACAATGTGAGTACAGCAGCCGGCGACTGGCTGGGTGGGTTGGATCCAAAATGGTGGGTTACAGGAGCCAGGCAATGTGTATGACTGATTTGCCCCATCCAGAAATATCCGCTAGAAATGTGTATGTTATTAAAGACACACACACACACACACACACACACACACACACACACACACCGACACACACCTGACCTCTCTCTATGTCTCTCTCTCTCTCTCCCCTTCTCTCTCTCCCCCTCTCTCTCTCTCTCTCCATTCTCTCTCCCTCTCTCTCTCCCCCTCTCTCTCCCCCTCTCCCCCCTCTCTCTCCCTTCTCTCTCTGTCTCTCTCTCCCCCTCTCCCCCCTCTCTCTCTCCTCTCTCCCCAGTTGGTAACCCTGCTCCAGATGTGGGTGGTTCCTCTGTATTTCACTATGAAGTTGTACTGGTGGAGGTTTCTGTCCATGTGGGGAATGTTCTCTGTCATCACCAGCTATGTCGTCTTCAGAGCTACACGCAAACCGCTGTCCTGTCGGACCCCACGGTACGCTAGGGGGGGTAACCGCTGTCCTGCCGGACACCACGGTACGCTAGGGGGGGTAACCGCTGTCCTGCCGGACACCACGGTACGCTAGGGGGGGTAACCGCTGTCCTGCCGGACACCACGGTACGCTAAGGGGGTAACCGCTGTCCTGCCGGACACCACGGTACGCTAGGGGTAACCGCTGTCCTGCCAGACACCACGGTACACTGGGGGGGTAACCGCTGTCCTGTCAGACACCACGGTACGCTGGGGGGGGTAACCGCTGTCCTGTCAGACACCACGGGAAGCTAGGGGGGTAACCGCTGTCCTGCCGGACACTACGGTACGCTAGGGGGGGTAACCACTGTCCTGCCGGACCCCACGGGAAGCTAGGGGAGGTAACCGCTGTCCTGCCGGACACCACGGTACGCTAGGGGGGTAACCATTGTCCTGCCGGACACCACGGGAAGCTAGGGGGGGTAACCGCTGTCCTGCCGGACACCACGGGAAGCTAGGGGGGGTAACCGCTGTCCTGCCGGACACCACGGGAAGCTAGGGGGGTAACCGTTGTCCTGTCAGACACCACGGTACGCTAGGGGGGGTAACCGCTGTCCTGCCGGACACCACGGTACGCTAGGGGGGGTAACCGCTGTCCTGTCAGACACCACGGTACGCTAGGGGGGTAACCGCTGTCCTGTCAGACACCACGATACACTGGGGGGGTAACCGCTGTCCTGTCAGACACCACGGTACGCTGGGGGTAACCACTGTCCTGCCGGACACCACGGTACGCTGGGGGAGGGGGGTAACCGCTGTCCTGTCAGACACCACGGTACGCTGGGGGGGGGGGTAACCGCTGTCCTGTCAGACACCACGGTACGCTTGGGGGGAGGGGGGGTAACCGCTGTCCTGTCAGACACCACGGTACGCTGGGGGGGTTAACCACTGTCCTGTCAGACACCACGGTACGCTGGGGGGGGGGGGGGGGGTAACCACTGTCCTGTCAGACACCACGGTACACTGGGGGGGGGTTAACCACTGTCCTGTCAGACACCACGGTACGCTGGGGGGGGGGGTGAAGGAGAGGTTATTAACTGTGTGTGTGTGTGTGTGTGTGTGTGTGTGTGTGTGTGTGTGTGTGTGTGTGTGTGTGTGTGTGTGTGTGTGTGTGTGTGTGTGTGTGTGTGTGTGTGTTTCAGGATGGTGTATAAATGGTTTCTGTTGATCTATAAGCTGAGCTATGCGGTGGGAGTGATTGGATACCTGACCATCATGTTCACAATGTTTGGCTTTAACGTCTTCTTCAGGTGAGTGTTAAATCGGCACCCAACACTGTTCCTGAGCGATTCACAGCTTTTTGAGGCCGTTTCACTTCGGCTATAAAAAACATTATCATGGATTTTAGGTTTCGAAGATTTATAAATGTACTATTCACTAAATAAATGCACTATTATGTGGATTGAAGGCTGTAACGACACAGAATAAAACAATACAAGTCCCCTGATTACTAGTCACTGCCCATTACTTCTATTCTGATCACTTATTCACATTACTTTTCTAAAATCACGATTTTAGAAGTTCTACCAAGTTGTCACGAGAATTTTCAATCCCAAATGATAATAACTAACAATTATTTAAGCTTTGACTAATCCCCGAGGTTTGTAAGACCCTGAGTTTAATAATAATTAGGCAAAGACTCAGTTTATGCAAAAGGTTTGTTACAGTTTATTCACGAGAACGTTCTGAAGTCCATTATACAAAGAACATGTCATTTTATAACTCCCTACTTACGCACATACAGACACACAAACAGTAGATGGCCTACGCACATACAGACACGCAAACAGTAGATGGCCTACGCACATACAGACACGCAAACAGTAGATGGCCTACGCACATACAGACACGCAAACAGTAGATGGCCTACGCACATACAGACACGCAAACAGTAGATGGCCTACGCACATACAGACACGCAAACAGTAGATAGCCTACGCACATACAGACACGCAAACAGTAGATAGCCTACGCACATACAGACACGCAAACAGTAGATAGCCTACGCACATACAGACACGCAAACAGTAGATAGATTGTATCCTTCCCCATATATATGTTACATAATGTCATAATTACGTTTCAGGGTGGAATTGTTTAGTCATTACCTTTTTAAACATATAAATTCCCTTATCAAAAGTAAATAAGGTTTTATGACTGCTGAATACCATAGATTATGTATTTTCAGGTAGCGATGTTGCTAGGCAACGGCTGCTCTCTATATCACCTCAGGATCTCGTTTTCTTCTCTCTTCTGTAGCAGGCGGGGAAAAAAACACAGACCGGACAAGTAGGTGCGCAATGGATTATGGTCGTTGTAGTTAATGACCACGATTTCTGCTATAAACTATGTAGAATATTGGCTTGTTGGAAACTACAACTCCCTACTACATCACACAGTTCAGGCTGGATCTGATTTATCTCTAGAGAAACTACAACTCTCTACTACGTCACACAGTTCAGACTGGATGTGATTTATCTCTAGAGAAACTACAACTCCCTACTACATCACACAGTTCAGACTGGGTCTGATTTATCTCTAGAGAAACTACAACTCCCTACTACATCACACAGTTCAGTCTGGATCTGATTTATCTCTAGAGAAACTACAACTCCCTACTACATCACACAGTTCAGACTGGATCTGATTTATCTCTAGAGAAACTACAACTCCCTACTACATCACACAGTTTAGACTGGATCTGATTTATCTCTAGAGAAACTACAACTCCCTACTACATCACACAGTTCAGGCAGGATGTGAGCTCACAGAAAACAACCTAACCAAATGGAATTCAAATCGTTGAACCAGATGTTGGTCAATTAGTTGTTTAAAAAAACAAAAAATAACCAACATTTCGATTTAATCGCTCAGCCCTAACACACACACACACACACACACACACACACACACACACACACACACACACACACACACACACACACACACACACACACACACACACACACACACACACACACCACACACACACACACACACACGCACGCGCGCAGAGAGAGAGACACACACACACACACACACACACACACACAGAGAGAGAGAGACACACACACACTTTAAATAAACTTGATTTGGCGTGCACCCGAAACGGCACCTGACCCACCCTATTCCCTAAAGAGTGACCAGAGCCCTATGGGTGCCATTTTGGAACAAAACCGATTAACGATCAAGGCTGAGGGCTCCATGGATGTGTTGTGTTGTGTTGTAGGATCAAGGCTGAGGGCTCCATGGATGTGTTGTGTTGTGTTGTAGGATCAAGGCTGAGGGCTCCATGGATGTGTTGTGTTGTGTTGTAGGATCAAGGCTGAGGGCTCTATGGTTGTGTTGTGTTGTGTTGTAGGATCAAGGCTGAGGGCTCCATGGATGTGTTGTGTTGTGTTGTAGGATCAAGGCTGAGGGCTCTATGGTTGTGTTGTGTTGTGTTGTAGGATCAAGGCTGAGGGCTCCATGGATGTGTTGTGTTGTGTTGTAGGATCAAGGCTGAGGGCTCTATGGTTGTGTTGTGTTGTAGGATCAAGGCTGAGGGCTCCATGGATGTGTTGTGTTGTGTTGTAGGATCAAGGCTGAAGACTCTATGGTTGTGTTGTGTTGTAGGATCAAGGCTGAGGGCTCCATGGATGTGTTGTGTTGTGTTGTAGGATCAAGGCTGAGGGCTCTATGGTTGTGTTGTGTTGTGTTGTAGGATCAAGGCTGAGGGCTCTATGGATGTGGGTGTGTTGTGTTGTAGGATCAAGGCTGAGGGCTCTATGGTTGTGTTGTAGGATCAAGGCTGAGGGCTCTGTGTTGTGTTGTGTTGTAGGATCAAGGCTGAGGACTCTGTGTTGTGTTGTAGGATCAAGGCTGAGGACTCTGTGTTGTGTTGTAGGATCAAGGCTGAGGACTCTATGGATGTGGGTGTTATCATGCTGTTCTATGGTCTGTACTATGGAGTGATGGGACGGGACTTTGCTGAGATATGCTCCGACTACATGGCCTCAACTATAGGGGTGAGTACTATACACATACACTATACACATAGAGTATACAGTATACACATACACTATACACATAGAGTATACACTATACACTATACACATACACTATACACATAGAGTATACACTATACACATACACTATACACATACACTATACACATAGAGTATACAGTATACACATACACTATACACTATACACATACACTATACACATAGAGTATACACTATACACATACACTATACACATACACTATACACATAGAGTATACACTATACACATACACTATACACATAGAGTATACAGTATACACATACACTATACACATACACTATACACAGAGTATACAGTATACACATAGAGTATACACTATACACATACAGTATACACATACACTATACACATAGAGTATACAGTATACACATAGAGTATACACTATACACATAGAGTATACACTATACACATAGAGTATACAGTATACACATACAGTATACACATACACTATACACATAGAGTATACAGTATACACATACAGTATACACATACACTATACACATAGAGTATACACTATACACATAGAGTATACAGTATACACATAGAGTATCTGTTGATGTAATTTTGTTGCACTACTATATAGTCCAGGGGCGGGTCGATTTGTTTGGCCCGAGGACCAAATCGTGATTTCAAAATTCAATGGAGCCCCGCACATATTGGTGGGGGGGGACATCTACCTTGTCAAAAATCAATCTGCGGGCGAGAAAAAGGGCAGTTATTTGAAAATATATAATAAATATATGTAATTTCTACATACTCTATATCTACTTTTAGGCGTTCAAGAGTGGCCTGTAGTGGTTTTTATCATTTTGTTTAATTCAAACCTCCCACGGGCCGTAGTTTACCCACAAATTATATATTATGTTGTTGTTGCAGTACTTTAACATGTTGTTGTTTTTGCAGTACTATAACATGTTGTTGTTGCAGTACTATAGCAGGTTGTTATTGCAGTACTATAACATGTTGTTGTTGTTGCAGTACTATAACATGTTGTTGTTGCAGTACTATAACATGTTGTTGTTTTTGCAGTACTATAACATGTTGTTGTTGCAGTACTATAGCAGGTTGTTATTGCAGTACTATAACATGTTGTTGTTGTTGCAGTACTATAACATGTTGTTGTTGCAGTACTATAACATGTTGTTGTTATTGCAGTACTATAACATGTTGTTGTTGTTGTTGCAGTACTATAACATGTTGTTGTTGTTGCAGTACTATAACATGTTGTTGTTGTTGTTGCAGTACTTTAACAGGTTGTTGTTGTTGTTGCAGTACTATAACGTGTTGTTGTTGTTGTTGTTGCAGTACTATAACGTGTTGTTGTTGTTGCAGTACTATAACGTGTTGTTGTTGTTGTTGCAGTACTATAGCAGGTTGTTGTTGTTGCAGTACTATAACATGTTGTTGTTGTTGTTGCAGTACTATAACATGTTGTTGTTGTTGCAGTACTATAACATGTTGTTGTTGTTGTTGCAGTACTATAACATGTTGTTGTTGCAGTACTATAACATGTTGTTGTTGTTGCAGTACTATAACATGTTGTTGTTGTTGCAGTACTATAACATGTTGTTGTTGTTGTTGTTGTTGCAGTACTATAACATGTTGTTGTTGTTGCAGTACTATAACATGTTGTTGTTGTTGCAGTACTATAACATGTTGTTGTTGTTGCAGTACTATAACATGTTGTTGTTGTTGTTGTTGCAGTACTATAGCAGGTTGTTGTTGTTGCAGTACCATAACATGTTGTTGTTGTTGTTGCAGTACTATAACATGTTGTTGTTGCAGTACTATAACATGTTGTTGTTGCAGTACTATAACATGTTATTGTTGCAGTACTATAACATGTTGTTGTTGTTGTTACAGTACTATAACATGTTATTGTTGCAGTACTATAACATGTTGTTATTGTTGCAGTACTATAACATGTTGTTGTTGTTGCAGTACTATAACGTGTTGTTGTTGTTGTTGCAGTACTATAACGTGTTGTTGTTGTTGCAGTACTATAACATGTTGTTGTTGTTGCAGTACTATAATGTGTTGTTGTTGTTGCAGTACTATAACATGTTGTTGCAGTACTATAAAGTGTTGTTGCAGTACTATAACTTGTTGTTGCAGTACTATAACATGTTGTTGTTGTTGTTGTTGAAGTACTATAACTTGTAGTTGTTGCAGTACTATAACATGTTGTTGTTGTTGTTGCAGTACTATAACATGTTGTTGCAGTACTATAACATGTTGTTATTGTTGCAGTACTATAACATGTTGTTGTTGTTGCAGTACAATAACACGCTGTTGTCGTTGCAGTACTATAACATGTTGTTGTTGTTGCAGTACTATAACATGTTGTTGTTGCAGTACTATAACATGTTGTTGTTGTTGTTGCAGTACTATAACATGTTGTTGTTGTTGTTGCAGTACTATAACATGTTGTTGCAGTACTATAACATGTTGTTGTTGTTGTTGCAGTACTATAACATGTTGTTGTTGCAGTACTATAACATGTTGTTGTTGTTGTTGCAGTACTATAACATGTTGTTGTTGTTGTTGCAGTACTATAACATGTTGTTGTTGCAGTACAATAACATGTTGTTGTTGTTGTTGTTGCAGTACTATAACATGTTGTTGTTGTTGTTGCAGTACTATAACTTGTTGTTGTTGTTGCAGTACTATAACATGTTGTTGTTGTTGCAGTACTATAACATGTTGTTGTTGTTGTTGCAGTACTATAACATGTTGTTGTTGTTGTTGTTGCAGTACTATAACATGTTGTTGTTGTTGCAGTACTATAACTTGTTGTTGTTGTTGCAGTACTATAACTTGTTGTTGTTGTTGCAGTACTATAACATGTTGTTGTTGTTGCAGCACTATAACATGTTGTTGTTGTTGTTGCAGTACTATAAGATGTTGTTGTTGTTGCAGTACTATAACATGTTGTTGTTGTTGTTGTTGTTGCAGTACTATAACATGTTGTTGTTGTTGCAGTACTATAACATGTTGTTGTTGTTGCAGTACTATAACATGTTGTTGTTGTTGTTGTTGTTGCAGTACTTTAACATGTTGTTGTTGTTGTTGTTGTTGCAGTACTATAACGTGTTGTTGTTGTTGTTGTTGCAGTACTATAACGTGTTGTTGTTGTTGCAGTACTATAACGTGTTGTTGTTGTTGTTGCAGTACTATAGCAGGTTGTTGTTGTTGCAGTACTATAACATGTTGTTGTTGTTGTTGCAGTACTATAACATGTTGTTGTTGTTGCAGTACTATAACATGTTGTTGTTGTTGTTGCAGTACTATAACATGTTGTTGTTGTTTTTGCAGTACTATAACATGTTGTTGTTGTTGCAGTACTATAACATGTTGTTGTTGTTGTTGCAGTACTATAGCAGGTTGTTGTTGTTGCAGTACCATAACATGTTGTTGTTGTTGTTGCAGTACTATAACATGTTGTTGTTGCAGTACTATAACATGTTGTTGTTGCAGTACTATAACATGTTGTTATTGTTGCAGTACTATAACATGTTGTTGTTGTTGTTACAGTACTATAACATGTTGTTATTGTTGCAGTACTATAACATGTTGTTATTGTTGCAGTACTATAACATGTTGTTGTTGCAGTACTATAACATGTTGTTGTTGTTGCAGTACTATAACATGTTGTTATTGTTGCAGTACTATAACATGTTGTTGTTGTTGTTACAGTACTATAACATGTTATTGTTGCAGTACTATAACATGTTGTTATTGTTGCAGTACTATAACATGTTGTTATTGTTGCAGTACTATAACATGTTGTTGTTGTTGCAGTACTATAACGTGTTGTTGTTGTTGTTGCAGTACTATAACGTGTTGTTGTTGTTGCAGTACTATAACGTTGTTGTTGTTGCAGTACTATAATGTGTTGTTGTTGTTGTTGCAGTACTATAATGTGTTGTTGCAGTACTATAACGTGTTGTTGCAGTACTATAACTTGTTGTTGCAGTACTATAACATGTTGTTGTTGTTGTTGTTGCAGTACTATAACTTGTTGTTGTTGCAGTACTATAACATGTTGTTGTTGTTGTTGCAGTACTATAACATGTTGTTGCAGTACTATAACATGTTGTTATTGTTGCAGTACTATAACATGTTGTTGTTGTTGCAGTACTATAACACGCTGTTGTCATTGCAGTACTATAACATGTTGTTGTTGTTGCAGTACTATAACATGTTGTTGTTGTTGTTGTTGCAGTACTATAACATGTTGTTGTTGTTGCAGTACTATAACATGTTGTTGTTGTTGCAGTACTATAACGTGTTGTTGTTGTTGCAGTACTATAACATGTTGTTGTTGTTGTTGCAGTACTATAACATGTTGTTGTTGTTGTTGCAGTACTATAACATGTTGTTGTTGCAGTACTATAACATGTTGTTGTTGTTGTTGCAGTACTATAACATGTTGTTGTTGTTGTTGCAGTACTATAACATGTTGTTGTTGCAGTACAATAACATGTTGTTGTTGTTGTTGCAGTACTATAACATGTTGTTGTTGTTGTTGCAGTACTATAACTTGTTGTTGTTGTTGCAGTACTATAACGTGTTGTTGTTGTTGTTGTTGCAGTACTATAACATGTTGTTGGTGCAGTACTATAACATGTTGTTGTTGTTGCAGTACTATAACATGTTGTTGTTGTTGCAGTACTATGACATGTCGTTGTTGTTGTTGTTGCAGTACTATAACATGTTGTTGTTGTTGTTGTTGCAGTACTATAACATGTTGTTGTTGTTGCAGTACTATAACATGTTGTTGTTGTTGCAGTACTATAACATGTTGTTGTTGTTGCAGTACTATAACGTGTTGTTGTTGTTGTTGCAGTACTATAACGTGTTGTTGTTGTTGCAGTACTATAACATGTTGTTGCAGTACTATAACATGTTGTTGTTGTTGCAGTACTATAACGTGTTGTTGTTGTTGCAGTACTATAACATGTTGTTGTTGTTGCAGTACTATAACATGTTGTTGTTGTTGCAGTACTATACCATGTTGTTGTTGTTGCAGTACTATAACATGTTGTTGTTGTTGTTCTTGCAGTACTATAACATGTTGTTGTTGTTGTTGTTGTTGCAGAACTATAACATGTTGTTGTTGTTGTTCTTGCAGTACTATAACATGTTGTTGTTGTTGCAGAACTATAACATGTTGTTGTTGCAGTACTATAACATGTTGTTGTTGTTGCAGTACTATAACATGTTGTTGTTGTTGCAGTACTATAACTTGTTGTTGTTGTTGTTACAGTACTATAACATGTTGTTGTTGTTGTTCTTGCAGTACTATAACATGTTGTTGTTGTTGTTGTTGTTGCAGAACTATAACATGTTGTTGTTGTTGTTGCAGTACTATAACATGTTGTTGTTGTTGCAATACTATAACATGTTGTTGTTGTTGTTGCAATACTATAACATGTTGTTGTTGTTGTTGCAGTACTATAACTTGTTGTTGTTGTTGTTGCAGTACTATAACTTGTTGTTGTTGTTGTTACAGTACTATAACATGTTGTTGTTGTTGTTCTTGCAGTACTATAACATGTTGTTGTTGTTGTTGTTGCAGAACTATAACATGTTGTTGTTGTTGTTGCAGTACTATAACATGTTGTTGTTGTTGCAGTACTATAACATGTTGTTGTTGTTGTTGCAGTACTATAACATGTTGTTGTTGTTGCAGTACTATAACTTGTTGTTGTTGTTGTTACAGTACTATAACATGTTGTTGTTGTTGTTGTTGTTGCAGTACTATAACATGTTGTTGTTGTTGCAGTACTATAACATGTTGTTGTTGTTGTTGCAGTACTATAACATGTTGTTGTTGTTGTTGTTGTTGTTGTTGCAGTACTATAACATGTTGTTGTTGTTGTTGTTGTTGCAGAACTATAACTTGTTGTTGTTGTTGCAGAACTATAACTTGTTGTTGTTGTTGCAGTACTATAACTTGTTGTTGTTGCAGTACTATAACATGTTGTTGTTGCAGTACTATAACTTGTTGTTGTTGTTGCAGTACTATAACTTGTTGTTGCAGTACTATAACATGTTGTTGTTGTTGCAGTACTATAACTTGTTGTTGCAGTACTATAACATGTTGTTGTTGTTGCAGTACTATAACTTGTTGTTGCAGTACTATAACGTGTTGTTGTTGTTGCAGTACTATAACGTGTTGTTGTTGTTGCAGTACTATAACATGTTGTTGTTGTTGCAGTACTATAACATGTTGTTGTTGTTGCAGTACTATACCATGTTGTTGTTGTTGCAGTACTATACCATGTTGTTGTTGTTGCAGTACTATACCATGTTGTTGTTGTTGCAGTACTATAACGTGTTGTTGTTATTGTTGCAGTACTATAACATGTTGTTGTTGCAGTACTATAACATGTTGTTGTTGTTGCAGTATTATAACATGTTGGTGTTGTTGTTGCAGTACTATAACATGGGAGGAATGCCGTCCAGGAGCCTGACAGATGATATCTGTGCGGTCTGTGGCCAGAAGATCCTAGTAGACGTGGATGAGGAGGGGATTATAGAAGATACCTACCAACTCTCCTGTAACCACATGTATCCTATCCACTAGGCTTGGGCAGTATACCATATATACCGCATACTGGGGTATTTGGAAAAAGCCACGGGATGGTTTTTCAATACTGTCAATACCGTTGAAACTAATTATTTGAAGATTTTCAATACTTTTAAATATTTTGTAGCTACTTTTTTGTGTGCAATACCTTAGGCTGATAAAGCAGATTGCGTTCTTAATTTCACCTGTCACATGATTCTTTTAATTAGGAAGCTTACCATAGTTCCCCAGAACAGTTCAGCCAGTCACGTGTTAGTTTTGTAAGTAGCACAATGCTAGAAAGCAGGAGCAGGTGAATCCACAGTGTTCTGTATCTATACGTCGCGCGTGAGGTGATGAAGTTACACTTGTGTGTAATTCAATACTAAATGTAATTCACTACTAAATGTAATTCACTACTAAATGTAATTCACTACTAAATGTTTGCCCTCAGATATCTTATAATGGCTTTCTGCCAGAAGTCACAGAGCTCTGGATGAGTTATCTGTACAGCTGCCATGTTTTCCCTGTGCTTCCTGCTAGCGTTTGTTTCTCCTCTGTTCTCCCATCTACACATGCTGCTCTTCCTTCAGAAAAGCATGCATCTCAACTTTGTTCATTTGTTTATTTTCTCGTTCAGGTTCGCTTGTAAATGTCCACACTCACCGAAAATGACATTCGGTAGCTACTAGCTATGCTTGTATAACTGAGCTAGATTTGCCTGTCTTTGCAATTAGTTTATTTTTAGTTATTCGCTCGTTAGCATTTAGCTAACAGCGTCTGTGATATCCCTATTAGTTTGTGCTAATTTTGTTAGCATTCTGGTAATAGAGGCCCAATGGGCTATTCTTGCGTTTCTATCGCCCCCTTGTGTGCTATGCCGGTAATACAGTGGATACCGCCCAAGCCTACTATCCTCACGACATTGTGAGAATTATAGAAGAAATCTACCAGCTCTCCTGTAACCACATGTATCCTATCCTCACTGCACTGTGTGGATTATAGAAGGTATCTACCAGCTCTTCTATCCTGTATGTTATGTCACTCTCCCTCCTCTCTCTCTCTCTTTTTTCCCCCCTCTCTCTTTCCCCTCCTCTCTCTACTTCCCCCCTCTCTCTCTCTCTAAATGGCGCCCTTTTCCCTATATAGTGCCCTACTCTTCCCTTAATTACTGCACCAAATCGATTCCCATAAAAATGGATTGTCGGTTTACTTCCTGAATTTACTCTTAGGTTGAATATAACAAAGGTTAAGACAACGTAATAATTCCATGCAGAAGCGTTTAAAAATAAACAAATTCATTGGACCAAGCGCTGGAGCAAAAATGACTGGATTAGCAATACAGAAAGTTCACCATCAAAATGGAAAATAAACACAATCAAAGAGATTTTTTTGTTGTTGTTAACTTCTCAGAAAACCCATAGCATAAGTAATTTAAATGTTTTTCTAATTATCTACCACATTATTCAATCCCTGACTGCTGGTCACCTTTTCAATACTAATCCTGTAGAATTAGCCCAATGTGACGGTCCAATGAATGTGTTTATTTTCTAACACTGCCTCATGGAATTATAATGTTGTCTTAACCTGTATTTTTCGACCTTGTATTTACTGGAATTGATCCCAACCCTGCAACTGAGGATGATCAGCGAGTGTTAGCATGGCGGCTAACTGTCCCATGATTTCCTATGTGAAATGCTAATTATTTTTTTTTACGCCGGCTCTAGTTGTTGCAGTACTATAACTTGGGTGGTTGTTGTGGATTCTTTAACGACAACTCTGCCTCCAGATTCCACGAGTTCTGTATCCGTGGCTGGTGCATTGTGGGTAAGAAGCAGACGTGTCCGTACTGCAACGAGAAGGTCGACTTGAAGAGGATGATGAACAATCCGTATCCTTTCATTGGCAGAGGCGAGATCCACAGAACACAGGGATTGGCTGAATCTGAGAGCACATTTTACACACTTATTCTTATCAGCCTTTAAAATCGTTGCATGTTGCGTTTTAGATTTTTGTTCAGTATAATTGTAAAGAAATGCTGTAAAACATGTTTAAAACTATCATTTTGATCTGATGGATGGTCAGTGTTTGTTTACGATAATTGTAAATTATAGTTTTAACCATGTTTTGAGGCTATACAGTGTTTCTTTACAATTATACATTGTTTACAAACAATGGAGTAAAACAGGCTTACATGCTGACCAGACAGCTCGCTTGCGTGCGCCCGCCCGCCCGCCCGCCATCACGTGCATGTTGATTGGGTCCCCCACCACACCAATTTGACGACAGGTCAATAAGCAACGTTTATGGCAATTTAGTTAACTAGCTTGCTGTTGCTAGTTAATTTGTCCTGGGATATAAACATTGTGTTGTTTATTTTACCTGAAATGCACAAGGTCCTCTACTCCGACAATTAATCCACAGATAAAAGAGTAAACTGAGTTTTGTTTCGAGTAATCGCTCCTCCTACAGGCTTCTTCTTTGTACTTTATATGGCGGGTTGGCAACCAACTTTAAGGTGCATTACCACCACCAACTGGACTGGAGTGTTGATCTCAGTTCGTCTTTCAATCACCCACGTGGTTATATGCTTCTTAAAACCAATGTGGGAGATAGGAGATGTGGGACTTGCAGCGCGTCAAGCTACACAAGTAGAACCAAGTTGTATTTTAGCGCCTGGCTACGCAGACGCTCGTTGACGCTCGCGAGCAGTGTGGGTGTAATGATTGACATTTATTTTTGCAACGCTGGCCCTCGCGACCAGCATGTTACAGTATATGATTGGATCTGATGGGGTACAACAGTTGAACTAAGCTCATGAGGCATAAGTCCTATTTTTCTTAGAATCAATATGTGTATATATCATTCACTTATGAGCAGAGCTCTAAATTAACTTTTTTTTCCATTGGTAGATCTTCAAAAAGTAAGGAGCACCAGACAAAATATTGTCCTATCGTTCCTAATTGTCATCAGTCGTTACCTTGACGATGTAGAATCACAACAAACAAACCTCCAGCAGGTTGAGTTCTACGGACAGGTTGAGGGTGAGATGCCGGAGGAAGTGTTTAATCGGTCAGTAGTCTACATGAGTCGTATGAGAAGAATGCAACTGTTGAATTTATGTAGATATTCTAAACTCTAAAGTGTTTTGATAACTTACATAGAGTTTCTCCCCATACCATTTAAATTCAGTAATACAAATATAATACAAGTGACACTGGCTTTATCAAATGATAGCTACCTACATAACCAGGAATAACATTATCTAACGAGCCTGGCCTACATAACCAGCAATAACATTATCTAACGAGCCTGGCCTACATAACCAGGAATAACATTATCTAACGAGCCTGGCCTACATAACCAGCATTAACGATATCTAACGAGCCTGGCCTACATAACCAGGAATAACATTATCTAACGAGCCTGGCCTACATAACCAGCAGTAACATTATCTAACAAGCCTGGCCTACATAACCAGGAATAACATTATCTAACGAGCCTGGCCTACATAACCAGCAATACCATTATCTAACGAGCCTGGCCTACATAACCAGGAATAACATTATCTAACGTCGTTAGCTTAATTTTGCCACAGAGTTCATTGTATTCCTGTATCTATGGGTACGTTCACCACTGGTCATTGCACACCAAGCTAGCGCGTTACTGGTGCGGACTTGGGGACCGACGAACTCCAAGCTCCTATTCCACATACTAGCCAGCTACGGTCTTTTGGGCAAGGCAATTAAACCATAGAACTTTGGCTGTGGAGGCATTGGTCAATCCGTACAGGACCCATGATCCTTTGAACACATCTGGAGCAATGAAAACAATTGAGCCCCGTTCAATGAAAGGGTAGCGAAGGGGCAGTTTGCACGTGGAGCTTGGCTAAAAGAGGGGCATGATCTGTTGACATCATTTGTAATCCAAAGCCAACTTTCATTTACTCGTTGTGACGCTCTGAGGTTCCAAACTCAGTTTAAGACGAGACTGACTTTACGACTAAAATGATCCTATTATAAACACAAGACACTAAAATAAATGTTTCTGACTTATATCGTTGCCACATAGGCAGCTTTCAAAAGGATTAGTTGCTTTTTAGGTGCAGTCGCTCTTTAAGAGATTTTTTAGCAACGATTGGTGTTTTAGGTTGCTGGACCCAGTGGTGTTTTAGGTTGCTGGATCCAGTGGTGTTTTAGGTTGCTGGACCCGGTGGTGTTTTAGGTTGCTGGACCCAGTGGTGTTTTAGGTTGCTGGACCCAGTGATGTTTTAGGTTGCTGGACTCAGTGGTGTTTTAGGTTGCTGGACACAGTGGTGTTTTAGGTTGCTGGACCCAGTGGTGTTTTAGGTTGCTGGACCCAGTGGTGTTTTAGGTTGCTGGACCCAGTGGTGTTTTAGGTTGCTGGACCCAGTTGTGTTTTAGGTTGCTGGACTCGGTGGTGTTTTAGGTTGCTGGACTCGGTGGTGTTTTAGGTTGCTGGACCCAGTGGTGTTTTAGGTTGCTGGACCCAGTGGTGTTTTAGGTTGCTGGACCCGGTGGTGTTTTAGGTTGCTGGACACAGTGGTGTTTTAGGTTGCTGGACCCAGTGGTGTTTTAGGTTGCTGGACCCAGTGGTGTTTTAGGTTGCTGGAAATGTGCTTTCTGGTCTTAATATGAGATTAGTTAGAGTTAGGCATAAGGTTAGCGTTATGGTTAAGGTTAGGTTTAGAAAAGAAATTATGACATAATTATGACTTTGTAGCTATGGTAACGAGAGACGACCTTCCACTTAGCCACGTTAATATGCGAAGCCACTCGTCTCTAATCATGTAGATTTGTTTTCCGAGGAGGTGTATCGGAAGGCAGAATCTCCGACAGTGTCCTCCATCATCATCATCATCATCGTCTTCTTCTGATTGATCGTTTTTGTCGTTTTTTATTTTTTAGTCAAAGAACTTAAATTATACCGCGTTTCAGTGTTGCTCTTCTTGCTAGTTAGCTTGCTAGCTAACACCGTTACTTAACGGACAGAAAATAGACGGCACAGTTCTGAGGGAAAGTTTGAGCGAAAAAGGGATTGGATGTGTACCAGGCATGTGATTTGTTTTAATTAGCTACATTTTAAACATTTTGTAGAATTATGATTTGGTTATGATTTGTAAACCAATGTATCGGCCTGTCTGTAGTTGGAGCAGACAAGAGTGTTGAAGCAAAATATTGGTACGCTTTAATTATTATTTTTTTTATATATATATATTGGATAATGTTTTTTGTCTCACGTTGCTTACATAATAAATGTACCGGTCGTACTGCAACCTTTTTGTGCAGCCAGGGCCATGTTTATAACTTGTATTCTTCAAGAATCAATCAATTAATTGAAGATTCAAGAATCTTCAATTAATTTATAATTCATTTAGAATTCCACAAATGGATGGACCAATCGCTCCTTAACACCTACCCCTCCCCTCTCCTCCCCCCAGCTGGGAGAGAACACATGTCCTGTACGGACAGCTCTTGGATTGGCTGAGATACCTTGTTGCCTGGCAACCCATCATCATCGGAATAGTCCACGGAATCAACTTCACTCTGGGGCTGGAGTAGTAGTAGAACTCTGGGATGACGATGACGATCGTCTTGCAGAACTCCCTCCCCAGAATTCCCTCTTCGAACTTTTGGAATCCGTGCGTTTCATTTATTGGACCCTCCCCCCCTCTCCCTCTAACACAAGTGTTTATTTATGATCTGTAAATTCTGTACTTTATACAATGCTTGCATCCCAAATGGATCCCTATTCCCTATATGGTCTGCTCCTTTTGGTTAAATGTAGTGCACTATAAAGGGTATATGGAGCCATTTGGGATGTAGAAAATGTAAAGTGTTTACTATGACGGGTTTCTTTACCATTGCGGTTTGTTCTACAGTTTATACTCCGCAGATAGACTGGTATCTGGTATACCTGACGTGATGACTGGCCTCTCTCTCTCTCTGTCTGTCTCTCTCTCTCTCTCTCTCTCTTTCTCTCTCTGTCTCTCTCTCCCTCTCTCTCTCTCTCTCTCTCTCTCTCTCTCTCTCTCTCTCTCTCAATACCCAACCTGACGACTGGTGTCTCTCTCTCTCTCTCTCAATACCCAACCTGACGACTGGCCTCTCAGTCTCTGTCTCTCTGTCTCTGTCTCTCTGTCTCTCTGTGTCCCAATACCCGACCTGATACACTAGGTATTGTGAAGCAAAGTGTTGGCCATGCATACTAAGTAGTGCGCGTATTGGGACACTAGGCCATATCACAGAGTTAGTCCAGTCACCACCACAAAAAAAAGCTGCTTTTGTCTTTTTAAAACCTGTTGTTTGAACTTGATGTGCATCCCAAATGGCACCCTATTCCCTATGTAGTGCACTACTTTTAACCTGAGCCCCTATTTCGGCAATAGGGTGGTATTTGTTATGCACACTTATTTAGCCTGGGGGAAGTTCACATCAAAGTTCAGCATCAAAGTTCAGCATCCTACTGTTCTAGGATCAGTTCAGCCTGTAATGAATCAGATTAAATGGACAGGGGGGGGACCTGTTCCTCGATCAATACTCCTACTGTTCTAGGATCAGTTCAGCTTTTAATGAATCAGATTAAATGGGTGGGGGGGACCTGTTCCTAGATTAATACTCCTACTGTTCTAGGATCAGTTCAGCCTTTAATGAATCAGATTAAATGGGGGGGGACCTGTTCCTAGATTAACACTCCTACTGTTCTAGGATCAGTTCAGCCTGTAATGAATCAGATTAAATGGACAGGGGGGGGGGGGGGGGCTGTTCCTAGATTAACACTCCTACTGTTCTAGGATCAGTTCAGCCTGTAATGAATCAGATTAAATGGACAGGGGGGGACCTGATCCTAGATTAACACTCCTACTTTGTGAATAGGGTTCCAGGGTTACTAAACTAGTTTACAAAGTCTGATTTCTAGGATATTATTTATTTATGGGGAATGCTTTAGGACGTGATGACATACACAAATACCAACATGCATCCCAAATGTCACCCTGTTCCCTATATAGTGCACTACTTTAGACCAGAGCCCTATAGGACCCTATTCCCTATATAGTGCACTACTTTAGACCAGAGCCCTATGGGACCCTGTTCCCTATATAGTGCCCTACTTTATGTAGGGATAGTGTGCCGTATTGGAAGGACTGTGTCACATTCGACAAAAAACAAAACTAAAAGGCGCCTCTGTGTTGACGTGTTGCACATATCACATTACACGCTGTGTCCAAAATGGTACACTATTCCCTATATAGGCCACTACTTCATTCATTAAATATATAGTGCACTACCCTATTCCCTATATAGGCCACTACTTCATTCATTAAATATATAGTGCACTACTTTAGACCAGGGCCCTATAGAACCCTATTCCCTATATAGTGCACTACTTTAGACCAGAGCCCTATAGAACCCTATTCCCTGTATAGTGCACTACTTTAGACCAGAGCCCTATAGAACCCTATTCCCTATATAGTGCACTACTTTAGACCAGAGCCCTATGGAACCCTATTCCCTATGTAGTGCACTACTTTAGAACAGAGCCCTATGGGACCCTATTCCCTATATAGTGCACTACTTTTCAAATCAATCAAAGTGTATTGGTTGCTTGCACAGATTTGGAGGTGTTATAGCAGGTGTTATAGCAGGTGTTATAGCAGGTGTTATAGCAGGTGTTATAGCAGGTGTTATAGCAGGTGTTATAGCAGGTGTTATAGCAGGTGTTATAGCAGGTGTTATAGCAGGTGTTATAACAGGTGCAGTGAAATGCTTATGTTACTATTTCCGACAGTGCAGCAGAATGTCTCATCAATAGGTCCCTACGGCCCTGGTCTGAAACCCTATTCAAATAGGTCCCTACGGCCCTGGTCTGAAACCCTATTCAAATAGGTCCCTACGGCCCTGGTCTGAAACCCTATTCAAATAGGTCCCTACGGCCCTGGTCTGAAACCCTATTCAAATAGGTCCCTACGGCCCTGGTCTGAAACCCTATTCAAATAGGTCCCTACGGCCCTGGTCTGAAACCCTATTCAAATAGGTCCCTACGGCCCTGGTCTAAAGTAGTGCACTATATATAGGGAATAGGGTTCTATAGGGCTCTGGTCTAAAGTAGTGCACTATATAGGGAATAGGGTTCCATAGGGCTCTGGTCTAAAGTAGTGCACTATATATATAGGGAATAGGGTGCTATAGGGCTCTGGTCTAAAGTAGTGCACTATCTAGGGAGCCGTTTCAGACGCTGCCAGAGTCTTCACAGCCCATGTCCCCCAGAGGGTTTCTGAAGGGTAGGTACAGGAGTTTTTCCTGACCCCTCTGTAACCTTCAGGATAAACTCCAGGCCATAGAATCCATAGAACAGACCTCCCAATTCAAGTCAATGATGGCATACTGGGTGTAGAGGTTCCAAGGCCGTTCAATCGATTACATTTTTATATTCCAGGCCTGACCGATAAAGAGCTGTTGGGCTATATGTTTGCCTTTTTCAAACCTCTCCTCTGGGACCTCTAGGTGTTATAAACCTCTCCTCTGGGACCTCTAGGTGTCATAAACCTCTCCTCTGGGACCTCTAGGCATTTCAAACCTTTCCTCTGGGACCTCTAGGTGTTATAAACCTCTCTATGACCTCTAGGTGTTATAAACCTCTCCTCTGGGTCCTCTAGGTGTTATAAACCTCTCCTCTGGGACCTCTAGGTGTTATAAACCTCTCCTCTGGGACCTCTAGGTGTTATAAACCTCTCCTCTGGGACCTCTAGGTGTTTCAAATCTCCTCTGGGACCTCTAGGTGTTTCAAATATCTCCTCTGGGACCTCTAGGTGTTATAAACCTCTCTGTGACCTCTAGGTGTTTCAAACCTCTTCCTCTAGGACCTCTTGTTGCAGCCCTGACCTAGCTCACCTGATTCAAATAGTCAAGGGCTTGATGATTGGTTGACAAGTTGAATCAGGTGTGATAGCTCTGGAATAGTTCAAATACATAGAACAGCTGGAGATCCCAGAGGAGAGGTTTGGAATGGCTGGAGGTCCCAGAGGAGAGGTTTGGAACAGCTGGAGGTCCCAGAGGAGAGGTTTGGAACAGCTGGAGGTCCCAGAGTAGAGGTTTGGGAAGGCTGGAGATCCCAGAGGAGAGGTTTGGAACAGCTGGAGGTCCCAGAGGAGAGGTTTGGAACTTCTGGAGGTCCCAGAGGAGAGGTTTGGAACAGCTGGAGGTCCCAGAGGAGAGGTTTGAGAACGGCTGGAGATGCCAGAGGAGAAGTTTGAGAACAGCTGGAGGTCCCAGAGGAGAAGTTTGAGAACAGCTGGAGGTCCCAGAGGAGAGGTTTGGCTCGGCTGGAGGTCCCAGAGGAGAGGTTTGGAACAGCTGGAGGTCCCAGAGGAGAGGTTTGGCTCGGCTGGAGGTCCCAGAGGAGAGGTTTGGAATAGGCTGAGCTATGTGTTTGCCAAACAACTTTACACGTCTGTTTCACACACAGGAAGGTATTGCAGTTGAATCACAATTCATGTTGATTAAAACAAATGATAATGAAAGATGTGTATTTCTGTGTGTAGTAACCAGGTACTATTATTATGTACTGTGTTACTTTAGAGATATTACAGGGTGAAAGATGGGGGTAACAGGAAGAGGAGGGGTAACAGGAAGAGGAGGAGTCAAAGGGCAGTGGGCTGGATGACAGGAAGAGGAGGAGTCAAAGGGCAGTGGGCTGGATGACAGGAAGAGGAGGAGTCCAAGGGCAGTGGGCTGGATGACAGGAAGAGGAGGAGTCAAAGGGCAGTGGGCTGGATGACAGGAAGAGGAGGAGTCCAAGGGCAGTGGGCTGGATGACAGGAAGAGGAGGAGTCAAAGGGCAGTGGGCTGGATGACAGGAAGAGGAGGAGTCAAAGGGCAGTGGGCTGGATGACAGGAAGAGGAGGAGTCAAAGGGCAGTGGGCTGGATGACAGGAAGAGGAGGAGTCAAAGGGCAGTGGGCTGGATGACAGGAAGAGGAGGAGTCCAAGGGCAGTGGGCTGGATGACAGGAAGAGGAGGAGTCAAAGGGCAGTGGGCTGGATGACAGGAAGAGGAGGAGTCAAAGGGCAGTGGGCTGGATGACAGGAAGAGGAGGAGTCAAAGGGCAGTGGGCTGGATGACAGGAAGAGGAGGAGTCCAAGGGCAGTGGGCTGGATGACAGGAAGAGGAGGAGTCAAAGGGCAGTGGGCTGGATGACAGGAAGAGGAGGAGTCCAAGGGCAGTGGGCTGGATGACAGGAAGAGGAGGAGTCAAAGCGCAGTGGGATGGATGACAGGAAGAGGAGGAGTCAAAGGGCAGTGGGATGGATGACAGGAAGAGGAGGAGTCAAAGGGCAGTGGGCTGGATTCTAACCCTTATACCAATAAATGGCAATACCGCCTCGATATGGACAGCAAGACGGCCATCAGACCCGATGAGGTGTTTCTACGCATGAGCTTAGCTGGAACATTGTCACACATGACATCACCTACAAGTGTCATCGAGGATTTCTATTGGAGAAGCAGTTTCTGACTACCTTTCCTACTGCGCTGTTTTTGAGACGATGGTGGAGGTTCCTGTCTGTAAGTGGGTGTTTCCTCTCTCACGAGAGCTCACAGATCCTCCATTAATATCTGGCATGCTCACACAGCAGAGGGGAACAGCTGATTCTGGTCTCGTTATTGCCCCCTGGTCTCGTTATTGCCCCCTGGTTTCGTTATTGCCCCCTGGTTTCGTTATTGCCCCCGTTATTGCCCCCTGGTCTCGTTATTCTCGTTATTGCTCCCTGGTTTCGTTATTGCCCGCTGGTCTCGTTATTGCCCCCTGGTTTCGTTATTGCCCCCTGGTCTCGTTATTGCCCCCTGGTCTCGTTATTCTCGTTATTGCCCCCTGGTTTCGTTATTGCCCCCTGGTCTCGTTATTGCCCCCTGGTTTCGTTATTGCCCCCTGGTCTCGTTATTGCCCCCTGGTTTCGTTATTGCCCCCTGGTTTCGTTATTGCCCCCTGGTCTCGTTATTGCCCCCTGGTTTCGTTATTGCCCTCTGGTCTCGTTATTGCCTTCTGGTTTCGTTATTGCCCTCTGGTCTCGTTATTGCCCCCTGGTTTCGTTATTGCCCTCTGGTCTCGTTATTGCCCCCTGGTCTCGTTATTGCCCCCTGGTCTCGTTATTGCCCCCTGGTTTCGTTATTGCCCTCTGGTCTCGTTATTGCCTTCTGGTTTCGTTATTGCCCTCTGGTCTCGTTATTGCCCCCTGGTTTCGTTATTGCCCTCTGGTCTCGTTATTGCCCCCTGGTCTCGTTATTGCCCCCTGGTCTCGTTATTGCCCCCTGGTCTCGTTATTGCCCCCTGGTTTCGTTATTGCCCTCTGGTCTCGTTATTGCCCCCTGGTTTCGTTATTGCCCCCTGGTCTCGTTATTGCCCCCTGGTTTCGTTATTGCCCTCTGGTCTCGTTATTGCCCCCCTTCCCCACTAAATAAGGAATATAGTGGAATTTGGTTAATGTGTAAAATGGTACTTACATGTTCTGTTGTATGCAAAATATGTTGTTGGCTTAAAGGACCTGTCCCCGTCCCCTCCTCCAGAGGAAGTTGTCGTCACTATTTCAACGTAATTTCCTGTCCTAGAGATGAAATGCACCTTTAGGTTCCACCTCCAAAGAATGACGAAAGCTACTTGTACATTTTTACGAATTGGCTGTCGAAATGTCCACGTGGAGTTGAAAACAGCTGTCAGTGTAGCTAGCCATCTCGCTAACCTTATCTAGCTATGATGTATGTATGTATCTAGCTAGCTAATGTTATGTTGTGTGCTCAGGTTTTTTCTCTTTTTTTACTGTACTGTATTCAAAGGATTAGCCAGCTGGCTCTATGGCTGGTTCTGGAGCTGGATTTGTCAAAAGCATTGATTTGATTTAGGAGGTGGAGGAAGAGGAGGAGGAGGAGTTTTACTAGGTGGGATCTTAATTTGATCACTGTTGATGCAGAACATTTTCCATGCGCAGCATAAAATGTTATCCGATTTACATAAATTCACTGAAATATGTAATGAAACTGGCTAACTATAGCCTTCTGATATTGAAGCACTCGCTAACTCTAGGGGTCCATAGCTACATGATCTGTCACCTAATTTTAATGCGAGAAGTACGAGTATACGGACTGCGTTGTATGTACGTTCCCAGGAGACAGAAGAGAAAACTTACCTGGAACCAGGGCCAGATCAGTCTTGACTCCTACTGGTTTGGCCAGCACAAACAGATTATTCGTTTTTTTTGAAAATGGTGACGGAAAGAAATATATAATTCACTTTCCCGTGGCAACGTGATGGCCAATACAAATCTTGTTGCTGCATGGTTATTTTTTACCGCTGTGACAATGCCGGTCAAATTAAGATCCAACATTTGTAGTAGTAGTAGTCAGTTGTTTTTAAAAAAAAGTTGAGAGACAAAAAAACATGTTGATATGGTTACAAAAACAGCTGTATCTTGATTGGTAGAAGTCATTTCTCTTCTGATTGCCGATTTGAATATCAGAGAAGAGTACTAATATTTCATAAGGATCTAAGGGCCCGGTTCTGACTTAGGAAATGTACGCCTTTTCTACGACGCCTTTCCTACGACGCCTTTCCAACGACGCCTTTCCAACGACGCCTTTACAACGACGCCTTTCCTACGTACGCCTTTCCTACGACGCCTTTCCAACGACGCCTTTCCAACGACGCCTTTCCTACGTACGCCTTTCCTACGACGCCTTTCCAACGACGCCTTTCCAACGACGCCTTTCCTACGACGCCTTTCCTACAACGCCTTTCCTACGTACGCTTTTCCAACGACGCCTTTCCTACGACGCCTTTCCTACGACGCTTTTCCAACGACGCCTTTCCAACGACGCCTTTCCAACGACGCCTTTCCAACGACGCCTTTCCAACGACGCCTTTCCTACGACGCCTTTACAACGACGCCTTTCCTACGTACGCCTTTCCTACGACGCCTTTCCTACGTACGCCTTTCCAACGACGCCTTTCCTACGTACGCCTTTCCTACGACGCCTTTCCTACGTACACCTTTCCTACGACGCTTTCCAACGACGCCTTTCCAACGACGCCTTTCCTACGTACGCCTTTCCTACGTACGCCTTTCCTACGTACGCCTTTCCAACGACGCCTTTCCAACGACGCCTTTCCAACGACGCTTTTCCTACGACGCCTGTCCAACGACGCCTTTCCAACGACGCCTTTCCAACGACGCCTTTCCTACGACGCCTTTCCTACGACGCCTTTCCAACGACGCCTTTTCTACGACGCCTTTACAACGACGCCTTTCCTACGTACGCCTTTCCTACGTACGCCTTCCCTACGACGCCTTTCCAACTACGCCTTTCCAACGACGCCTTTCCAACGACGCCTTTCCTATGACACCTTTCCTACGACGCCTTTCCTACGTACACCTTTCCTACGACGCTTTCCAACGACGCCTTTCCAACGACGCCTTTCCTACGACGCCTTTCCAACGACGCCTTTCCTACGACGCCTTTCCATTGACGCCTTTCCTACGTACGCCTTTCCTACGTACACCTTTCCTACGACGCTTTCCAACGACGCCTTTCCAACGACGCCTTTCCAACGACGCCTTTCCTACGACGCCTTTCCAACGACGCCTTTCCTACGTACGCCTTTCCTACGACGCCTTTCCAACGACGCCTTTCCAACGACGCCTTTCCAACGACGCCTTTACAATGACGCCTTTCCAACGACGCCTTTTCTACGACGCCTTTCCAACGACGCCTTTACAACGACGCCTTTACAACGACGCCTTTCCTACGACGCCTTTCCAACGACGCCTTTCCTACGTACGCCTTTCCTACGACGCCTTTCCAACGACGCCTTTCCTACGTACGCCTTTCCTACGACGCCTTTCCAACGACGCCTTTCCTACGTACGCCTTTCCTACGACGCCTTTCCAACGACGCCTTTCCTACGTAAGCCTTTCCTACGACGCCTTTCCAACGATGTCTTTCCTACGTACGCCTTTCCAACGATGTCTTTCCTACGACGCCTTTCCAACGACGCCTTTCCTACGTAAGCCTTTCCTACGACGCCTTTCCAACGACGCCTTTCCAACGACGCCTTTCCTATGACACCTTTCCTACGACGCCTTTCCTACGTACACCTTTCCTACGACGCTTTCCAACGACGCCTTTCCAACGACGCCTTTCCTACGACGCCTTTCCAACGACGCCTTTCCTACGACGCCTTTCCATTGACGCCTTTCCTACGTACGCCTTTCCTACGTACACCTTTCCTACGACGCTTTCCAACGACGCCTTTCCAACGACGCCTTTCCAACGACGCCTTTCCTACGACGCCTAACCAAAGACGCCTTTCCTACGTACGCCTTTCCTACGACGCCTTTCCAACGACGCCTTTCCTACGTACGCCTTTCCTACGACGCCTTTCCAACGACGCCTTTCCAACGACGCCTTTCCAACGACGCCTTTACAATGACGCCTTTCCAACGACGCCTTTTCTACGACGCCTTTCCAACGACGCCTTTACAACGACGCCTTTACAACGACGCCTTTCCTACGACGCCTTTCCAACGACGCCTTTCCTACGTACGCCTTTCCTACGACGCCTTTCCAACGACGCCTTTCCTACGTACGCCTTTCCTACGACGCCTTTCCAACGACGCCTTTCCTACGTACGCCTTTCCTACGACGCCTTTCCAACGACGCCTTTCCTACGTAAGCCTTTCCTACGACGCCTTTCCAACGATGTCTTTCCTACGTACGCCTTTCCAACGACACCTTTCCAACGACGCCTTTCCAACGACGCTTTTCCTACGTACGCCTTTCCTACGTACGCCTTTCCTACGATGCCTTTCCTACGTACACCTTTCCTACTTACGCCTTTCCTACGATGCCTTTCCTACGATGCCTTTCCTACGACGCCTTTCCTACGACACCTTTACAACGACGCCTTTCCTACGTACGCCTTTCCTACGACGCCTTTACAATGACACCTTTCCTACATACGTCTTTCCTACGTACGCCTTCCCTACGCCCTTCTCAGTAGTCGGTATTCAGACTTAACCTTATGCAGGTGCGTGTCGGGCTTTGCAGGCTGGGTTCCCTTTGCGGCTGCTGAATACATTTAATTCAGTCGCTGAAAACACCTCCCACTTTGCTAGCCAACAGATTTTCTCGCTGAGTTTTTATTCAGTAGGGTTTTCAGTACATTTATCTAAAGCCGTCCCTTTAAATTCGGTGTACCTTTTTCTAATTCGAATTTTCTCGACAGACTCACTAGAATATGTGGAGAGAAGGGATCAGAATATTAGGGATCAATGACAGGAAGTACTGCTACTACCGATACGACGCTAAATGGTTTGTGAGTACTACTACCACTACGACTCTAAATGGTTTGTGAGTACTGCTACTACCAATATGACTCTAAATGGTTTGTGAGTACTGCTACACCCACCAATACGACTCTAAATGGTTTGTGAGTACTGCTACTACCAATATAACTCTAAATGGTTTGTGAGTACTGCTACTACCACCAATAAGACTAAATGGTTTGTGAGTACTGCTACACCCACCAATACGACTCTAAATGGTTTGTGAGTACTGCTACTACCAATACGACTCTAAATGGTTTGTGAGTACTGCTACTACCACCAATACGACTCTAAATGGTTTGTGAGTACTGCTACTACCAATACGACTCTAAATGGTTTGTGAGTACTGCTACACCCACCAATACGACTCTAAATGGTTTGTGAGTACACACATTCTTCCCCTTTTTAGCACCAATTGTATATTATTTCGGGTTAGGGAAGTATTTATGAATAATAACCCCAAAAAAGTTTTGGAAAGTCTTTATGCACAAAATATATTGGTGAATCAACCGAAATGTACCCTTCTTTGCAAGGCACTACAAAACCTCCCTGGTCTTTGTGGTTGAATCTGTGTTTGAAATTCACTGCTAGAATGTGACCTTACAGTTAATTGTATGTGTTGAGTACAGAGATGAGGTAGTCGTTCAAAAATCATGTTAAACACTATTATTGCACACGGTGAGTCTATGCAACTTAGTATGTGACGAACAGGCCCTCATTAACATCGACGGGGCTGCACTCACGGTGTGCGGGTTGAGAGTTTCAAGTTCCTTGGTGTCCACATTACCAACAAACTATCATGGTCCAAACACGCCAAGACAGTCATGAAGAGGGCACGACAACGCCTTTTCCCAACATTCGGCATGGGTCCCCAGATCTTCAAAAAGTTCTACAGCTGCACCATCAAGAGCATCCTGACTGGTTGCATCACCGCCTGGTATGGCAACTGCTCGGCCTCCGACCGCAAGGCGCTACAGCGGGTAGTGTGAACGGCCCAGTACATCATTGGGGCCAAGCTTCCTGCCATCCAGGACCTCTATACCAGGCGGTGTCAGAGGAAGGCCCTAAAAACTGTCAAAGACTCCAGTCACCCAAGTCATAGACTGTTCTCTCTGCTACCGCACGGCAAGCGGTACCGGAGCACCAAGTCTAGGTCCAAAAGGCTCCTTAACACCTACCCCCAAGCCATAAGACTGCTGAACAATTAATAAAATGTTTCTTAACTCGATTTCTTGAACTGCATTGTTGGTAAAGGGCTTGTAAGTAAGCATTTCATGGTAAGGTCTACACCTGTTGTATTTAGCGCATGTAACAAATATATTTTGATTCGACTTGTTAAGCAAATGTTTACTCCTGAACTTATATAGGCTTGGCATAACAAATGGGGTTGAATACTTATTTACTCAATAAATTTCAGCTTTTCATTTTTAATTCATTTACAAAAAATTATCTACAAACATAATTCCACTTTGACATTATAGTGTGTGTGTGTGTGTATTCCAGTGACAAAAATCTCAATTTAATCTATTTTAAATTCAGTGTCAATGTAGTGTGTGAGTGAGTATACAGAGCATTCGGAAAGTATTCAGACCCCTTGACTTTTTCTACATTTTGTTACGTTACAGCCTTATTCTAAAATGGATTAAATACATTTTAAAAATCCTCAGCAATTTACACACAATACCCTATAATGAAAAAGCGAAAACATTTTTTTTTTAAATGTTTAATAATTTATTACATTTAAAGAACAGAAATACCTTATTTTACATAAGTATTCAGACCCTTTGCTATGAGACGCGAAATTGAGCTCAGGTGCATCCTGTTTCCATTGATCATCCTTGAGATGTTTCTACAACTTGATTAGAGTCCACCTGTGGTAAATTCAATTGATTAGACATGATTTGAAAAGGCACACACCTGTCTGTATAAGGTCCCACAGTTGACAGTGCATGTCAGAGCAAAAACCAAGCCATGAGGTCGAAGGAATTGTCCGCAGAGCTCCAGGACAGGATTGTGTAGAGGCACAGATCTGGGGAAGGGTACCAAAACATTTCTGAAGCATTTGAAGATGCCCAAGAACACAGTGGCCTCCATCATTCTTAAATGGAAGAAGTTTGGAACCACCAAGACTCTTCCTAGAGCTGGCCGCCCGGCCAAACTGAGCAATCGGGGAAGAAGGGCCATGGTCAGGGAGGTGACCAAGAACCTGATGGTCACTCTGACAGAGCTCCAGAGTCAGTCTATGGAGATGGGGAACCTTCCAGAAGGACAACCATCTCTGCAGCACTCCACCAATCAGGCCTTTATGGTAGAGTGGCCAGATGGAAGCCACTCCTCAGTAAAAGGCACATGACAGCCCGCTTGGTGTTTGCCAAAAGGCACCTAAAGACTCTCAGACCAAGAGAAACAAGATTCTCTGGTCTGATGAAACTCAGATTGAACTCTTTTGCCTGAATGCCAAGCGTCACGTCTGGAGGAAACCTGGCACCATCCCTACGGTGAAGCATGGTGGTGGCAGCATCATGCTGTGAGGATGTTTTTCAGCAGCAGGGACTGGGAGACTAGTCAGGATTGAGGGAAAGATGAACGGAGCGGTGAGAGAGAGGGATCTGAAAATAACTGCAGCGACGCTCCGCATCCAATCTGACAGAGCTTGAGAGGATCTGCAGAGATGAATGGGAGAAACTCCCCAAATACAGGTGTACCAAGCTTGTAGCGTCAATTTAATCATTTTTAGAATAAGGCTGTAACGTAACAAAATGTGGACAAAGTCAAGGGGTCTGAACACTTTCCGAAGGCACTGTATGTTAAATGCATCAGAAAATGTGTTTAATGCATTTCAAAGTAATGTATTTTAGAATATATTTTATAATGTATTTATCGATACATTTGGTAAATATATATTTACAAATGTTTTATGAAATGAATTCCAACATGCATTTAAATGTATTTGTGTAACGTCTGTCGTCGGAAGAAGACCAAGGTGCAGCGGAGTTAGTGTTCATAATTTAATTCACAAAGAACACTATATAATTACAAAACAAGAAACAACTGACAGCTAAACAGTCCTGACAGCTAAACAGTACCGACAGCTAAACAGTACCGACAGCTAAACAGTACCGACAGCTAAACAGTACCGACAGCTAAACAGTCCCGACAGCTAAACAGTACCGACAGCTAAACAGTACCGACAGCTAAACAGTACCGACAGCTAAACAGTACCGACAGCTAAACAGTACTGACAGCTAACACACTGAACAGAAACAATTACCCACAAAACCCCAACGGAAAAACATGCACTTATGTGTGACTCCCAATCAACCACAACGAACTTCAGCTGTGCCTGATTGGGAGCCACACACGGCCCAAAACAAAGAAATAGAAACAGAACATAGAACGCCCACCCAATGTAACACCCTGGCCTAACCAAAATAAAGAACAAAAAACCCCTCTCTATGGCCAGGGCGTTACAATTTGTAACAAATATAAGAAATTGGCAATCATATTGTAACGAAATGGTGACTTTATTAACAATTAAGCTATTATGTATGCTATTGCCTTGACTTGATCTGGCTGTGTCAAAACTACACTCACATTTTATAGCTATGCAGGAATCCCTTGCTGATTTTAAAACTTGTGATTAATACGGGCAGAACGAAATACATGTTGTTTTCAAACTCTCGTAAGAATGTTTCAGATGAACTACATGTACGCTCGTTAGATGGTTTCTCCAATCAAACGTGCTCTCGCATATCAATACTTAGTCATTGGTATTGATCTGGATTTGCCGTTAAAAAAAACCAAGATTTCTATTTCTATGTTTTGGCCGGGTATGGTTTCCAATCAGAGGCAGGTGTCTATCGTTGTCTCTGATTAGGAACCATACTTAGGCAGCCTGTTTTTTCCTTTGGGGTTTGTGGGTAGTTGTTTCCTGTTTTGTTCCTTGTAACCTGACGGAACTGTTGACGGTCGTTTTTTGTTGTTTTGATTTAGTGTTTTAATTTAAAAAGTTAAAAAAATGAGCACTTTACACGCTGTGCTTTGGTCTACTCATTTCAACGCCTGTGACAGTTGATGTTTATCAAAGTGCAGCTGCTACTACTCTTAAACCTTTGGATGCCGTCTCCCATAGTGCCGTTCGTTTTGTTACAGGTGACAGTTTCAATACTCACCACTGTATCCTGTATCTAAAGGTTGGCTGGACTTCGCTAAAGACGTAGATCTCTACATTACTCCCTTTCTGTTTACAAGGCCCTACTTCATAAACTTCTGTCTAATCTAACTTTGCTGTTGAAGTCTAGACACCTGATTTGCCGTAGTACCCATTCACAGGATTGGTTAACTTTTGAGGTTCCTAGGGTCTCCACCGTGTATAAATAGATAAATCTGCTTTTAGTTTTAATTACAAATACATTTCATCTTGATGTTCTGGTGCCGTTCGGCCAATTTTAGAGTATTGATTGACAACTTATTTGTGGAGGAATATAACAGTTTTTCTGGGTGATGTTTTATTTCCCATGACTGTGTTTTTGTATTTTAGTGTGTGATTATGTTTAGGTATTTATATTGTTTTATTTGGTCTCAATGCGTCTTCTTCCTTTCTTCTTCTTCCCTTTTACGATAAATAAAACGTTATTAAAACTTAGTATGCTCCTTGATATCACATGCACTTACAGTTGAAGTTTACATACACCTTAACCAAATACATTTCAAATCAGTTTTTCACAATTCCTGACATTTAATCCTAGTAAAAATGTTTTAGGTCAGTTAGGATCACCACTTTATTTTAAGAATGTGAAATGTCAGAATAATAGTAGAGAGAATGATTTATTTCAGTTTTTATTTCTTTCATCACATTCCCAGTGGGTCAGAAGTTTAAATACACTCAATTAGTATTTGGTAGCATTGCCTTTAAATTGTTTAACTTGGGTCAAACGTTTCGGGTAGCCTTCCACAAGCTTCCCACAATAAGTTGGGTAAATTTTGTCCCCTTCCTCCTGACAGAGCTGGTGTAACTGAATCAGGTTTGTAGGCCTCCTTGCTCACACACGCTTTTTCAGTTCTGCCCACAAATTCTCTATAGGATTGAGGTCAGGGCTTTGTGATGACCACTCCAATACCTTGACTTTGTTGTCCTTAAGCCATTTTGCCACAACTTTGGAAGTATGCTTGGGGTCATTGTCCATTTGGAAGACCCATTTGCGACCAAGCTTTAACTTCCTGACTGATGTCTTGAGATGTTGCTTCAATATATCAACATCATTTTCCAAAATGTGTTTACGATACCGCTTTGGTGAAAATAGACCAAATTATTAGTGTGAGGCACATGGGCTACTAACAGCTTACTATTGCTTATATTTTAGCCTACTTGGTAAATACTTTTATATCTTCTTCTTGAACTGCACTGTTGGTCCATTTTGTTGCTCCCAGCCTATAGACAGAAACTAAAACAGGAAGCTCCCGCGCTCAGGTCTGTTCAACGCTGGTGCGACCAATCGGATTCCACGCTTCAAGATTGCTTCGATCACGTGGACTGGGATATGTTCCACATTGCGGCGAACAACAACATTGACGAATACGCTGATTCGGTGAGCGGGTTTATTAACAGTGCATCAGTGATGTTGTACCCAACCAGAAACCGTGGATTGATGGCAGCATTCCCGCAAAACTGAAAGCACAAACCACTGCTTTTAATCAGGGCAAGGTGACCGGAAACATGACCGAATACAAACAGTGTAGCTATTCCCTTCGCAATGCAATCAAACAAGCTAAGCGTCAGTATAGAGACAAAGTAGAGTAGCAATTCAACGGCTCAGACACGAGAGGTATGTGGCAGGGTCTACAGTCAATCACGGACTACAAAAGGAAAACCAAACCCGTCGCGGACCATGATGTCTTGCTCCTAGACAGACTAAACAACTTCTTTGCTCGCTTTGAGGACAATACAGTGCCACTAACACGGCCCGCTACCGAAACCTGCAGGCTCTCCTTCACTGTAGCCAACGTGAGTAAAACATTTAAATGTGTTAACCCTCGCAAGGCTGCATCCCTAGCCGCATCCTCAGAGCATGTGCAGACCCGCTGGCTGGTGTGTTCACGGACATATTCAATCAATCCCTATCCCAGTCTGCTGTCCCCACATGCTTCAAGATGTCCACCATTGTTCCTGTACTCAAGAAAGCTAAGGTAACTGAACTAAATGACTATCGCCCCCGTAGCACTCACTTCTGTCATCATGAAGTGCTTTGAGAGGCTAGTTAACCTCTTGCGTGTACCCTACCAATGGGGGCGCCACAGCGCATTTTGGAAAAAATTCGTTCCCATTTTCAACGGCCTACTAATCAAACTCAGAAGCTAGGACATGCATATACTTATTTTATATGGATAGAAAACACCCTAAATTTTCTAAAACTGTTTGAATGGTGTCTGTGAGTATAACAGAACTCGTATGGCAGTCAAAACCCCGAGACCGATTGAACCAGGAAGTGGAAATCTGAATTGTGGACTCGACTTCACAGCCTTACCTATAATTCACAACGTGAAAAAATGATAATTGAGCACTTTCCAGTGCTTCCACTAGATGTCCCCAGTCTTTACAAAGTGTTTTGAGGGTTCTACGGTGGAAACTCAGTGAAAGAGACGATGTGGCAATTGGTCACAGTAGTAGGGCCTTCAGCATTGTGACGTCGGCGGCCGTGTCTGCCCCCACCTTTGGAAGCCTTTTGAAACACAATGAAATCGTCCCACTCGAATCTGATTGGCTCTCTTGTTGAAACAGGCCCTGACGATTACTTGATACAACGTTTGACATGTTTGAACGACCCTAACTTACCGTAAACAGTCATTTTGCGTTAGCCAGGTGCCGCGCACGGATCAACATTTGATTACAGCCTTAGGAAGCGCTAACAACATGAAGCTAATGGAACATAAAGCATGGACTTTTTCGACCGAAAATACATTTGTCATGGACCTGGGACATCGGGAAAGGCTTTCTGATGAAGACAACTAAAGGTGAGGGATTATTGGCGATATTATACAATATCAGATGTTACTTGCTATTGTTCACAGGTGGCGCCGAGCTAGGTTTTTGAGCTCAATTTCTGGGTATCGCATCCCATTTGATCTCAAAGTGTGATTACCCTGTAAAGTTAATTTAAAATCTGTTTTGACGGGTGTTTTCAAGAGATATTCATCTATAAATCTTAGATTGACAATATATATAAAAAAAATCGTTTTCGAATAGTTATTTATAAAATTGTAGCACTGTTTCCCGGGACGCATTTTATGGGAAATTGTTAGTCAACCTCAGGTGCCGATGTAAAATGCTGTTTTTATATAGAAATATGACCTTTATTGAACAAAAGATTGCATGCTGTGTGTAACATGATGTCCTAGGTGTGTCATCTGATGAAGTTTGTAAAAGGTTAGTGCTGCATTTAGCTGTTTTTTGGTTATATGTGATGGGTGTGCTTGCTCGGAAAATTCATATGATGCTACTTTTTCCATGTACTCCTCTAACATAATCTAATATTGTGCTTTTCCTGTAAAACCTTTTTGAAATCGGACAACGAGGGTCGATTCAAGAGAGGTGTATCAATAAAACGATATGAGACAGCCCTATATTTGAAAAAAAATAAATATTGAATTTCGTTATGCTAATGTCGCTAGGAGTTTTCGCTGGAAAATGATCCCGCTAACGGGAAGAGACATTGAAGAGGTTGGATCATATCACCTCTACCTTACCTGTCACCCTAGACCCACTGAAATTTGCATACCGCCCCAATAGGTCCACAGACGACGCAAATCGCCATCACACTGCACATTGCCCTATCCCATCTGGACAAGAGGAATACCTATGTAAGAGTGCTGTTCATCGATTACAGCTCAGCATTTAACACCATAGTGCCCTACAAGTTCATCATCAAGCCTCCAAACTCGTCATTAAGCTCGAGACCTGTGCAACTGGGTCCTAGACTGCCCCCAGGTGGTGAGGGTAGGAAACAACACCTCCACTTCGCTGATCTTCAACACTGGGTCCTCACAAAGGTGCGTTCTCAGCCCTCTACTGTACTCCCTGTTCACCCACGACTGCGTGGCCATGCACGCCTCCAACTCAATCATCAACTTTGCAGACGACACAACAGTAGTGGTTTTGATTACCAGCAATGACGAGACGGCCTACAGGGAGGAGTTGAGGGCCCTCGGAGTGTGGTGTCAGGAAAATAACCTCACACTCAACGTCAACAAAACAAAAGAGATGATCGTGGACTTCAGGAAACAGCAGAGGGTGCATCCCCTTATCCACATCGACGGGACAGTAGTGGAGAGGGTAGAAAGTTTTAAGTTCCTCGGTGTACACATCACGGACAAACTGAAATGGTCCACCCACAAAGACAGTGTGGTGAAGAAGGCGCAACAGTTAATTTGGCTTGTCACCAAAAACACTCACAAACCTTTACAGATGCACAATCGAGAGCATCCTGTCGAACTGTATCACCGCCTGGTACGGCAACTGCTCCGCCCATAACCGTAAGGCTCTCCAGAGGGTAGTGTGGTCTGCACAACGCATCACCGGGGGCAAACTACCTGCCCTCTAGGACACCTACACCACCCGATGTCACAGGAAGGCCAAAAAGATCATCAAGGACAACAACCACCTGAGCCACTGCCTGTTCACCCCGCTATCATCCAGAAGGCGAGGTCGGTACAGGTGCATCAAAGCTGGGACCGAGAGATAGAAGCTGTTTTTCAATCTCAAGGCCATCAGACTGTTAAACAGCCGTCACTAACACAGAGAGGCTGCTGCCTACATACTGACATACTGACTGCATTGTCGAAACTAGAAGCACAAGCATTTCGCTACACTCGCATTAACATCTGCTAACCATGTGTATGTGACAAATACAATTTGATTTGAATTGTAAGTAAGCATTTCACAGTAAGGTCTACATTTGTTGTATTCAGATTATACCCTGATGAAGCTTGCCTGTTGAAACGTTGGACATTTTTGCATCTTGATCTCCTAGAGTGTGCGGCTCTCCTTTATGTTCAAGTGTTCTACTCCGCTAGCCAGGTACCTCGCCTAAATAGGTGTGCGTTTATTTTTCCTCTAGAGTATTCGGCGCATGTGACCAAATAAAGTTTGATTTGATTGAAATGTTAAAAAAATATATAACATTGTATGGGAAGTACCACCAACAGAGTCTGAAAGTCTGAATGAGTGGAACGGTATCAAACACATCGTTTCCACGATTGATACCGTATCGTCCACTCCATTCTTGCAATATGAGTGAAATAGTTTTCCTTCCAATTTGTTTTTATTAACTATGTTAAAAAAAGCAGCTTTTCTGTGTTTGAATGGTGTGGGCTTATACCGGTCATAAGGCCGTCAATGTAAATAAGAATTTGTTCTTAACTGACTACCCTTGTTAAATAAAGGTAAAAAATATTCATCATAATAATTAAAATATTCATGCAAGTAGATCACTGATTGGCCAGTTCAGCCTCCTCTAGACTGGTGACATCATACTCTATGAGGAAATTGCAAGCATTTTTTTAAACGGTCTGTTTGAGATTGGATTTTCAAAGTGTTTTTTCTATGAGTATAGGATGACTCAACAACATTATTTGGGTAGGAGGTAACAGAATATTAACTTTTTAAAAGTGAGATTTTCACTTGACAGTTACTTGTTAGGGCTAGAGTCCTTTTTTCAGAATTTCCGCTTGACTGACGTGCCCAAAATAAACTGCCTGTTACTCAGGCCCAGAAACCAGGATATGCATATAATTGGAACCATTGGAAGAACAAACATTTTGAAGTTTGTAGAAATGTTAAAATAATGTATGTAATAATGTATGAGACTATAACACAATGTTTGAGATCCATTGCTCTTACAATGGAAAGCGATGGGTCCTATGCAATTCCAGCTCCCAGATTGCAATTCCTATGGCTTCCATCAGATGTCAACAGCCTTTGTTCAAGGTTTCGGGCTTGTTTCTTCCCAAACGAGGAAGATTTTTGAGTTTTAGTACTGGGAGTCATAGTTGGAAATCAGTCTGTGGGTGCTCGACGAAGCGGACGCGCAACTACTAATATTGCTTTCCTATTGAACAAACTTCTTTCCATATGAAATATTATAGTTTAATTACATTTTAGGGTACCTGAGGATTAAATAGAAACGAAGTTTGACTTGTTTTAACAAAGTTTAGCGGTAGCTTTTTGGATTCCTTTGTCTGCATGTTGAACTCAAATTGATGACGCCAACTAAACTGACTTTTGGGGATATAAAGAAGGATTTTATCTAACAAAACGACCATGCATGTTGTAGCTGGGACCCTTTGGATTGCAAATCAGAGGAAGATTTTCAAAAAGTAAGTGATTATTTAATCACTATTTGTGATTTTATGAAGTCTGTGCTGGTTGAAAAATATTTTGATCTGGGGCGCCATCCTCAAACAATCGCATGGTATGCTTTCGCTGTAAAGCCTACTGTAAATTAGACAATGCAGTTAGATTAACAAGAATTTAAGCTTTTAACCGATAAAAGGCACTTGTATGTACACAGATGTTTGATATCCATAATTTTTACGATTATTTATTTGAATTCCGCGCCCTCCAATTTCACTGGAAATTGACGACAGGTGTCCTGCTGACGGGACACCTAGCCCTAAGAAGTTTTAACATGTGTTTTAGAGTGTATCAGCTTTCTAATGTGATCAAAAAATACTGAATGAATAACATTTTGATCTGAACGGGACAACTTGGTCAAATAAAGGACAACTTGGTGAAGTAAAGTCAAAACAATGACAAATTATTATTCCAAACAGACTTCCAGAATAAGGATAAGCAACCCAACCCTCTACCCACCCACCCAACCAATCAGTTAACCAACCCTCTACCCACCCACCCAATCAGTTAACCAACCCTCTACCCACCCACCCAACCAACCAGTTAACCAGCCCTCTACCCACCCACCCACCCAACCAATCAGTTAACCAGCCCTCTACCCACCCACCCAACCAATCAGTTAACCAACCCTCTACCCACCCACCCACCCAACCAATCAGTTAACCAGCCCTCTACCCACCCACCCACCCAACCAATCAGTTAACCAACCCTCTACCCACCCACCCACCCACCCAACCAATCAGTTAACCAGCCCTCTACCCACCCACCCACCCAACCAATCAGTTAACCAACCCTCTACCCACCCACCCAACCAACCAGTTAACCAGCCCTCTACCCACCCACCCAACCAACCAGTTAACCAGCCCTCTACCCAACCACCCACCCACCCAACCAATCAGTTAACCAACCCTCTACCCACCCACCCAACCAACCAGTTAACCAGCCCTCTACCCACCCACCCACCCAACCAATCAGTTAACCAACCCTCTACCCACCCACCCAACCAACCAGTTAACCAGCCCTCTACCCAACCACCCACCCAACCAATCAGTTAACCAGCCCTCTACCCAACCACCCACCCAGCCAATCAGTTAACCAGCCCTCTACCCACCCACCCACCCAACCAATCAAATAACCAAACCACTACCCAACCTATCAATTAACCAACCCACCCAACTAATAAATTAACCAGCCCATCAACCAACCAGCCAATTAACCCAACCAATCAATTAATCAACCCAACCAACCAATCAATTAACCAACCCATCAACCAACCAGCCAATTAACCAAACCAATCAATTAATCAACCCAACCAATCAATTAATAAACCAACCAAACATTTAACCAACCCATCAACCAATCAATCTTTACTGTCGGCAGAAAAGAGAATAATTCTGTAATTGTTCCGGAATTCCAGACTTCCCGGAACCCGGTTGGATCACAGCTCATCTCCCCCCCTCACGGCCAGACGGAGGTTGCTCCAGAATTCTGCCCTCCTCTCGTCCTCCTGCGGCCACTCCAGGTAGGTACGAGAGCTCATCAACTTGCGGAGCTTGCAGAAGCGTTTGGGAACGTCGTCCTTGGGATGTTCACACACAAACACACACACACACACACACACACAGATACACACATTTGATCATCCTTGAAGATGGGATGAGGGTTGTCTGGGTTGTCTCCAAAATGACACCCTATTCGCTATATAGTGCACTACTTTTGACCAGAGATCTATGGGTCTCCCTAAGGGCCCTGGTCTAAAGAAGTGCTCTATATAGGGAATAGGGTACCATAGGGCCCTGGTCTAAAGTAGTGCTCTATATAGGGAATAGGGTTCCATAGGGCTCTGGTCTAAAGTAGTGCACTATATAGGGAAAAGGGAGACCCATAGGGCTCTGGTCTAAAGTAGTGCACTATATAGGGAATAGGGTACCATAGGGCTCTGGTCTAAAGTAGTACACTATATAGGGAATAGGGAGCCATTTGATGTGCAGCCTAGCTCCTCCCTACCTTGGAGATGGGTTCCAGAAGCACCAGGACGGCCGCCTCGGAGTCCCCGTCAAACAGACGGAAGTGGGAAAAGTCCAACTCATACCTGGAACAACAATATTATTATGTTACAACTATTAACTCAACTCTGATCTCCACTATGAGCTCCACTCTGAGCTCCACTCTGAGCTCCACTCTGAACTCCACTCTGAGCTCCACTATTAACTCCACTCTGAGCTCCACTCTGAGCTCCACTATTAACTCCACTCTGAGCTCCACTCTGAGCTCCACTATTAACTCCACTCTGAGCTCCACTATTAACTCCACTATTAACTCCACTATTAACTCCACTCTGAGCTCCACTATTAATTCCACTCTGAGCTCCACTATTAACTCCACTCTGAGCTCCACTATTAACTCCACTCTGAGCTCCACTATTAACTCCTCTGAGCTCCACTCTGAGCTCCACTATTAACTCCTCTGAGCTCCACTCTGAGCTCCACTCTGAGTTCCACTATTAACAACAGTATTGTTATGTGGGGGCAAACTAGCTGCCCTCCAGGACACCTACACCACCCGATGTCACAGGAAGGCCAAAAAGATCATCAAGGACAACAACCACCCGAGCCACTACCTGTTCACCCCGCTATCATCCAGAAGGCGAGGTCGGTACAGGTGCATCAAAGCTGGGACCGAGAGACTGAAAAACAGCTTCTATCTCAAGGCCATCAGACTGTTAATTAAACAGCCATCACTAACACAGAGAGGCTGCTGCCCTACATACAGACTTGAAATCATTGGTCACTTTAATAAATGGATCACTAGTCACTTTAAATAATGCCACTTTAATAATGATATTTACATATCTTGCATCACTCATCTCATATGTTTATACTGTATTTTATACCATATATTGCCTATGCCGTTCGGCCATCCGTATATTTATATGTACATATTCCTATTCCATCCTTTTAGATTTGTGTGTATTAGGTAGTTGTTGGGGAATTGTTAGATTACTTGTTAGATATTACTGCACTGTCGGGAACTAGAAGCACAAGCATTTCGCTACACTCGCATTAACACCTGCTAACCATGTGACCAATAACATCTGCTGACCATGTGACCAATAACATCTGCTAACCATGTGACCAATAACATCTGCTAACCATGTGACCAATAACATCTGCTAACCATGTGACCAATAACATCTGCTAACCATGTGACCAATAACATCTGCTAACCATGTGACCAATAACATCTGCTAACCATGTGACCAATAAAATTTGATTTATATTGTTAAGTTTTGCCGCAGGGACACTATTAAACAACAGTATTGTTATGTGTTGCAGCAGGGACACTATTAAACAACAGTATTGTTATGTGTTGCAGCAGGGACACTATTAAACAACAGTATTGTTATGTGTTGTAGCAGGGACACTATTAAACAACAGTATTGTTATGTGTTGTAGCAGGGACACTATTAAACAGCAGTATTGTTATGTGTTGTAGCAGGGACATATTAGAGTGCAACACACTGTAGTAGCGTGTTGCTACCACGCTACTACAGTAACCAGCAGCCAACTTTCTGTCCAGAAATGATGCAGACAAATGTATCCGTGCTTTTGTCACTTCTAGATTAGACTACTGCAATGCTCTACTTTCCTCTACTTTTCCATATTACTCCAGTGCTAGCTTCTCTACACTGGCTTCCTGTTAAGGCAAGGGCTGATTTCAAGGTTTTACTGCTAACCTACAAAGCATTACATGGGCTTGCTCACACCCATCTTTCCGATTTGGTCCTGCCATACATACCTACACGTACGCTACGGTCACAAGACGCAGGCCTCCTAATTGTCCCTAGAATTTCTAAGCAAACAGCTGGAGGCAGGGCTTTCTCCTATAGAGCTCAATTTTTATGGAATGGTCTGCGTACCCATGTGAGAGACGCAGACTCGGTCTCAACCTTTAAGTCTTTATTGAAGACTCATCTCTTCAGTGGGTCCTATGATTGAGTGTAGTCTGGCCCAGGAGTGTGAAGGTGAACAGAAAAGCACTGGAGCAACGAACCGCCCTTGCCGTCTCTGCCTGGCCGGTTCCCCTCTCTCCACTGGGATTCTCTGCCTCTACCCCTATTACAGGGGCTGAGTCACTGGCTTACTGGTGTTCTTCCATGCCGTCCATGGGAGGGGTGCGTCACTTGAGTGGATTGAGTCACTGACGTGATCTTCCTGTCTCGGATGGCGCCCCCCTTGGGTTGTGCCGTGGCGGAGATCTTTGTGGGCTATACTCGGCCATGTCTCAGGTTGGTGGTTTGAAGATATCCCTCCAGTGGTGTGGGCGCTATGCTTTCGCAAAGTGGGTGGGGTTATATCCTTCCTGTTTGGCCCTGTCCGGGGGTATCATCGGATGGGGCCACAGTGTCTCCTGACCCCTCCTGTCTCAGCCTCCAGTATTTATGCTGCAGTAGTTTATGTGTCGGGGGGCTAGGGTCAGTCTGTTATATCTGGAGTATTCTCTTGTCTTATCCGGTGTCCTGTGTGAATGTAAATATGCTCTCTCTAATTCTCTCTTTCTTTCTCTCTCTCGGAGGACCTGAGCCCTAGGACCATGCCTCAGGACTACCTGGCATGATGACTCATTGCTCTCCCCAGTACACCTGGCCATGCTGCTGCTCCAGTTTCAACTGTTCTGCCTGCGGCTATGGAACCCTGACCTGTTCACCAAACCTGACCTGTTCACCAAACACCAAACAGCCAGAAGAGGACTGGCCACCCCTCAGAGCCTGGTTCCTCTCTAGGTTTCTTCCTAGGTTCTGACCTTTCTAGGGAGTTTTTCCTAGCCACCGTGCTTCTACACCTGCATTGCTTGCTGTTTGGGGGTTTTAGGCTGGGTTTCTGTACAGCACTTTGTGACATCAGCTGATGTAAGAAGGGCTTCATAAATACATTTGATTGATTGATTGACCTCTTCCGGCGCCATCTCAAGAATGAGCCTGTAATGATGCCTAGAAGTTGTTCTTAATGAATTATAGTTGAGCAGCTGAAATACTTTAACCGTCCATTCTGCATAGTAGTAAGACAGGACAGAATGAAACCGTACCGGCACCAGTTGGAGTGGACGAAGTGTTCCGACAGGACGAAGAGTGTACGTCGGCTGCGTTCCATTGCATTGATAATGTTGTCGATGATCCAGTGGCCTAAAGAAATAAAATGAAACAAAATACATTCAATTTAAACCGCCTTTCAAAGAATCCTAAGGACACGGTACAACAAAACCAAACAGATAAAAAGCAAGGGATGAAAACACGAATAAACTAGCTAAGAAGAGAGGGAAGAACCTGGGGGAATAAGTGATGGATTAAATCAATCAACCTGGCAGGAAGTCTCTCTTGTGGAGGCAGAGGGAGAGCGGAGGCTGGGAATTCTCCAGCTCTGGAACCAGGAATTCTTCGACCCACTCTGCGTCTTGCTCGCTGTACGACACGAACGCGTCATAGCAGAGGGGCTCGGCGTTTCCTGCGGCATCCCGGCGCCTCTGGTTCCCGGAATTCCGTTTGGCTTTAAGCCACGCCCACATCATCCTCACGTACCACACCACGTGGAGCTTCCAGAGCAGAATTACAAACAGGATTCCGGAAGCGAGCACGCAACCGCAGAGTGCGGACACGACGAGGATGCGGTGGCATTGGAACGGTGAGAGCCGGACGCGGTCGACCCTCTGGCCCTGTAAATCAAAGATTATTTTTTTATATGCATGGGATTAGGTTTGCAAAAGTCCGGGTACATTCCCAAAATTCTGAGGATTCCCAGATTTCCTGCTTATTCCGTCCTGATTCCGGAATACTTCTAGCCTGGTATTTCTGGAAAACCTGGAACTTTTCTTTTGAAAGTTACACGATTTTTGCAACCCTACACAGGATACAGCGAAGTATACACAGTACTGAGAAATGCAAGCTCTCCTCACAGTACATTTGATAATAAAAATAGAAAAGTTATTCAGTAAAAAAAAATAAGATAAACGTAGAAATAAGCATGCAGTTAAAATAATAAAATAGTTAACAATAATAATAATAAACATTTAAAAATGGTACTAATAGTGATAAATAATAGTAAATATAATAAATATTTAAATGACCTGCAGGGGCAGCGGTGAGTCACAAAGGTAGTTATCCCATCTGTCTGTTAGCTCAACGCTGCCCTCTACTGCTCCACCCCACCTCCAGACCATGAAGTAGACAAACTCACAGGAACACACAAACCTGAAGAAGAAGAAGAAGGATGGGAATTATGGGCTGCAGAGATCATTGATTTTTAGAATCGATAGAGACTAATCAACAACAAAAATCTAAGGCAGGACCCTATTACCTACATAGGGCACTAGTACTTTTGAGCACCCACAGACCTGTTCTGACCGGCCTGCAGTGCTCGGAGCTTCCTGTAGAGTTGGAGGTCCATGGGTCCAAACATGTTGAGAGTGTTGCTCTGGATCAGGAGAACCTCCAGGCTTCGGGAAACAAACACATGTCATTTTCTCGATTGTTGACTCCAACTAAATACCCTTTCATTTATTTATGCAAGACAAGAAGTCTTGAGCTAAGAGCTGAGCTAAGACTTGAGCTAAGAGCTGAGCTAAGACTTGAGCTAAGAGCTGAGCTAAGACTTGAGCTAAGACTTGAGCTAAGAGCTGAGCTAAGACTTGAGCTAAGACTTGAGCTAAGAGCTGAGCTAAGACTTGAGCTAAGAGCTGAGCTAAGACTTGAGCTAAGACTTGAGCTAAGAGCTGAGCTAAGACTTAAGCTAAGAGCTGAGCTAAGACTTGAGCTAAGAGCTGAGCTAAGAGCTGAGCTAAGACTTGAGCTAAGAGCTGAGCTAAGACTTGAGCTAAGAGCTGAGCTAAGACTTGAGCTGAGCTAAGAGCTGAACTAAGAGCTGAGCTAAGACTTGAGCTGAGCTAAGACTTGGGCTGAGCTAAGAGCTGAGCTAAGACTTGAGCTAAGACTTGAGCTAAGACTTGAGCTAAGAGCTGAGCTAAGACTTGAGCTAAGAGCTGAGCTAAGACTTGAGCTGAGCTAAGAGCTGAGCTAAGACTTGAGCTAAGAGCTGAGCTAAGAGTGTAGCTAAGACTTGAGCTAAGAGCTGCGCTAAGAGTGTAGCTAAGACTTGAGCTAAGGGCTGAGCTAAGAGTGTAGCTAAGACTTGAGCTAAGAGCTGAGCTAAGAGTGTAGCTAAGAAAATATATATATTTAATTTATGTACATATTTCCCAAAAATATATGGGGGGATCGGAAATGACGCAGACAACTACATTGACAGAAGCTACAAACTATATGCAATATTAAAGCTGATCTATCCCCCAATTTGTTTTAAATAATAATATAATTAAAAAGGAGTTGGGCATCTCTCTACCTAGGGAACAACCATCCAGGGGGCAGACGCCTCAACTTGTTCCCAGAGAGGTGCAGCTCCCTCAGGACCGGGAGAGCAACACTATGGAAAGCCGTCAGGTCGTTGTGTCCCAGATCCAGGATCTCCAGGGTCAGGGGCAGACAGTGGGTGACCCTCTGCAGCTTAGCCCACGAGATGTTGAGGTGAGTCAGGGTCTGTGGCCAGGAGCAAGTGGGAGGCATGGAGGTGTAGGCGTTCTGACTGATGTCCAGGTGGATTAGTTTGTCCAGACGGGTGACGAGCTGGGTGATTTGAAATTAAAACAGAAAATATGTGTTATTATTAATAATTCTACAATGGTACTTATTTAGCATTTCTCTTAAAATGGAAAGACTAAAACAGAAGGATGCTTATTTGACCAATAAATTGTAAATTATTATTCGTTATTATTAATGGGTTTTCTTCAGTCCTCTTCTCGAGGTTAAAAACAATATGATGTCAAACATGATAGATAGAAACAGTACAAGTTAATTACAAAGCTGATATAACAGGTGCCGCCTAACTAGAAGTCTTAACCAAATTACATTACCTAGGCTGTTATCCAAAGTAGTTCACTATGTAGGGAATAGGGTGCCATTTGGGATGCAGTCTCAGTACACCCTTGGCTAATGAGAGACAGGGAGTTGTTGCACCCTATTCCCTATATTGTGCCTTACTTTTGACCAAAGCCTTATGGACAGTCAAATTTAGCAATAAAAAAGTCAAAAGTGCACTGTGGTAGTGCAGTGTTATAGGGAATAGGGTGCAACAGTTACACACTTTGCTGACGATGGAAAGGGACTTTAAGGCGTTGTCGCTGACGTTAATAACTCTGAGATTCCTCAGGATCCCATGCCCGTGACACAGAGATTCCGTCAAGGTCAGGTCAGTCAGCAGGTTACTACTCAAGTCCAGGTACTCCAGTTGGGTCAACAGGTGAGAGGTCAGACACGGCATCACATACACCTGGAGGAGAAGACAGATTTTGTTTCATTGGTTTGGTAAATGATCATAAAGTGATTCGGTAATTTTTCATTAACCATTACGTCTGTAATTCCCCTTTGACCAATCAGATTGCTTGGCTGGAACTAACCGTTTCAAAGTTATAAATAGTGTACATACTATTCAGTAATAAATATTTTATTATTTGTAAAACAAATGATAAACATGTTTACCTTACAGTTAATGATAGAGATCTGTCTGAGGTATTTCAGTAGAAACCCCAGGTTCAGGAAGGAGGTGAACTTAAAGACTTCCATGACCTGATAATAAAACATACAAAATATATACATTGAACTAAAATAAAAACGCAAAATGTGCAGTTTTGTCACACAACACCATGCTGACTGCAGGAATGTCCACCGGAGCTGTTGCCAGATAATTTAATGTTCATTTCTCTACCATAAGCCACCTCCAACGTAATTTAAGAGAATTTGGCAGTACGTCCAACCGGCCTCACAACCGCAGGCTACGTGTATCCACGCCAGCCCAGGACCTCCACATCTGGCTTCTTCACCTCCTTCACCTTCTGAGACAATTGCGTGTTATTGATGACAATTTGAATGCACAGAGATACCGTGACGAGATCCCAAGGCCCATTGTTGTGCCATTCATCCGCTGCCATCACCTCATGTTTCAGCATGACAATGCACGGCCCCATGTCGCAAGGATCTGTACACAATTCCTGGAAGCTGAAAATGTCCCAATTCTTCCATGGCCTGCATACTCACCAGCCATGTCACCCATTGAGCATGTTTGGGATGCTCTGGATCGATGTGTACAACAGCATGTTCCAATTTCGTCCAATATCCAGCACATTCGCACAGCCATTGAAGAGGAGTGGGACAACATTCCACAATCAACAGCCTGATCAACTCTATGTGAAGGAGATGTGTCGCGCTGCATGAGGCAAACGGTGGTCACACCAGATACTGACTGGTTTTCTGATCCATGCCCCTACCTTTTTTTTTTGTTAAGTTATCTGTGACCAACAGGTACAATATCTGTATTCCCAGTCATGTGAAATCCATAGATTAGGGCCTAATTAATTAATTTGAATTAACTGATTTTCTGATATGAACTAAACTTGTTGCATGTTGTTTTATATATTTTTGTTCGGTGTAATAATAATAATAATAATAATTTATATTTATATTTCAAATACTTATGTACATCTGATCAACCAATCACCTTAGCCGTTATGACAAGAGATCCCAAACCTCTCGACGAGTGTTGTGTTAAGGTGAATACTACCTCACCTCTATGTTTCTGAAGTAGACTGTGTCCATGTTGACAAGGTGAGTCCGTCTAGCCGGCTTCCAGGCGCCTGCATATGGAAATAGATTTCTATCAGGATTCTGCATATGGAGATAGATTTCTATCAGGATTCTGCATATGGAAATAGATTTCTATCAGGATTCTGCATATGGAAATAGATTTCTATCAGGATTCTGCATATGGAAATAGATTTCTATCAAAATGTTATAAATGAATGAGTAATGAGTAACAAACTAATGATGTGTTGTGACAATACCGAATGCAACTTTCAAATATAAATCACAGTCTGTAAATAATAATAATAACAATAATTATAGAACGCATTTGGCCGGATTTGAACGCATAACTATGTCCTATAATTGTTTCCATACCTGTACCATAGAACGTTGCATCCTCTAATCCGAAGGACTCAAGAGAAGCCCCGTCCATAACCTATCCACACACACACACACACACACACACACACACACACGTATTCACACACACACACGCGTATACACACACACGCATACACACACACACACGCATACAGATACACGCACACACACACACACACACAAAAGCACACATAAAATGTGTAATTGTTAAACCCTGTTAAGTTAAAAAAGTGTTGTGTGTGTTATTCTGAGTGTTGATTCTAGTGAGGTTAACACCAGTGTTATATCTGAGTGTTGATTCTAGTGGGGTTAACACCAGTGTTATATCTGAGTGTTGATTCTAGTGGGGTTAACACCAGTGTTATATCTGAGTGTTGATTCTAGTGGGTTTAACACCAGTGTTATATCTGAGTGTTGATTCTAGTGGGGTTAACACCAGTGGGATTGAAATTGACAACACATGTAGTGTATAAATGAAGTGTTATTTCAATCACAGTGGAATCAACATTGTGTGGTGTTGTTGTGAACTCAGAGTGAGAAAAACGTGGGCGGGGCCTCATTATCATTCTTCCCAGAATGCTTTGTTTTAGGTAGATTTTTAGAATAGTTAGTTTTAATATCTATGTTTCTGCATGCACATTGATTCATTAATAAATCTTATACTATACAAAGATAAATAACTAATCCAATCTGTAAGGTGTCGGACTTATTGCACCTGTTGCTGAGATAGTTGTTCCAGTTTAGATGGTTTATTTAGTCCTGTTTGCCTTGTCCTTCACCATAGCAGTCATTCTGATAGCAGGTTGTGGGTGAAAAATATATTAAATTAACACTCATTGGTGTAAAAGAACCCCAATGTTGGTGTTAATAACCAGTGTTAAAAGCAAAACGACGCCCATCGTTATAATATTTCCCAGCATGCTCTATTGCAGGTTGTTTGTTTCAATATCTATGTTTTTGCAAAAACATAATCTTATACTACTTAAATATAAATAATATAAATTTTTCTAAACTAATCCAATCTGTTACTTATTGCACCCATTTCTGAAAGTGTTTTTCCAGTTTAGATGTTTTAGGTAGTCTCATATCTTAGACTTTCCAAACCAGCAGTCATTCTGAATGCAGGTGAATAAAAATTCAAAATATTGGATATCACCACTCTGGTTGGATTCCAGTAGGAATTACACATCACTTTGCAAGCCAGCGTAATGTGACTTGCAGGCCTGATGTGGCCCGTAAACCAGGAATTTCAGGCCATTGTATTAGGTTAACACTAGGCCCTCAAAATAAGGCCTTATGAAGGATGTGTTCTATTATGTGAAATCAATTTATAATTACATTTTTGCTTAGGATCTGACTTAGTGAAGGCCACCGGACTGAAAATGGATGAATGGTCAACAATAATATTTCTGTCACTAACAAATACGGTCACGGGTAGTAACTCTACAATTCACTCGAAAGGCAAGTCACTCTGGGAAATATGCAAATATGACTTCACACTAAGCAGTGTGTTGATTTGTCGTGTAGGAAAATAATAATGATATCTACATAACAATAGTGACTTTAAGAAGAAATCAACAGTGAAGATGACAATTTGAAAGGATAACACTACAGTATAAACACACCAAAGCAAGTAGCAGTCTACAGGATCTTAATTTGATCACCCTTTTGTTGTAGGAATTGTCCTGCACAGTAGGAAATGCAAACTTGTAGTGTATTTGAGGTTTAAAGAGGGCTTCTAAATGTCCATTAATTTTAATCCACACAATAATTAATTCACATTTCTTGTTGCTACGTGATTATTTTCCTTCTGTGAGAAGCTAGTCAAATAAAGATCCTGCATTTGTACAGCGGGTCAGTGTACATGACAAACCTCCAGGACGTGAATCATGGCCTCGTCCGTCAAGGTTGCGTTCTGGAACAATATGGACCGTACCCGTCTCCGGTTGATCTCGCTGAACGGTGCGGCGGAGGTCTTCTCGGACAGCAGGACGTCAGCGACTACCAGAAAGGTTTCGGAGTAGGAGACGTCATGGAAGATAGAGGAGACGAGTGTCAGGTTGTCCTGGAAAGGTCCTCGGAGACGCAGGGTCACGACCCTTAGAGGCCAAAGATCACCAAGGCTTCCAGGGTCATACCTAATAATGAGGACCACAATGGAAATAAGTTACCTGACTTTATTGTGTTGTTTTAATCCATTCATTCACTCATTCATGCCTTCCTCTCTTCCTTCTTTCCTTCCCTCTTTCCTTCCTTCTTTAATTTATTAATTCATCCATTCTTTCTTTCCTTCAGTTCGTCGTTCTTTCCTCCTTCCTTAGTTAATTTAATGATTTGTTTGTTCGTTCATTCGTCCATCCATCCATCCATCCATCCCTCCCTTCCCAATTCCTTCCTTCCTTCCCCATTCCTTCCTTCCTTCCTCCTTCCTTCCTTCCCCATTCCTTCCTTCCCCATTCCATCCTTCCTTCCCCATTCCATCCTTCCTTCCCCATTCCTTCCTCCCTTCCCCATTCCTTCCTTCCTTCCTCCTTCCTTCCTTCCCCATTCCTTCCTTCCTTCCCCATTCCTTCCTTCCCCATTCCTTCCTTCCTTCCCCATTCCATCCTTCCTTCCCCATTCCTTCCTCCCTTCCCCATTCCTTCCTTCCTTCCCCATTCCTTCCTCATTCCTCCCTCATTCCTCCCTCATTCCTTCATTCCTTCCTCATTCCTTCCTTCCTTCATTCATTCCTTCCTTCCCCATTCCTTCCATCCTTCCCCATTCCTTCCTTCCTTCCTCATTCCTTCATTCCTTCCTCATTCCTTCATTCCTTCCCCATTCCTTCCTTCCCCATTCCTTCATTCCTTCCTTCATTCCTTCCTTCCTTCCCCATTCCTTCCTTCCTTCCCCATTCCTTCCTTCCCCATTCCTTCCTTCCTTCCTTCCCCATTCCTTCCTTCATTCCTTCCTTCCTTCATTCCTTCACCTCTTCAGGTTATTCCCGTAGACCTCCAGCTGGTCCAACTGTCTGACTCCAGCCAGATCTCCTCTCCTCACCTCCTCCAGAGCAGGGTTCCCAAACCTCAGAAACCTCAGCCTGGTCAGAGACCTGACGATAATAACCAACACCATCATCATCATCAGTAGAATCATCAGTAGTATCATCACCAACATCATCACCATCGTCATCATCACCATCATCATCACCATCATCCCCATCACCACCAACACCATCATCATCATCAGTAGAATCATCAGTAGTATCATCACCATCATCACCATCCTCACCACCATCATCACCATCCTCACCACCATCATCACCACCATCATCACCACCACCATCATCACCACCATCACCATCATCATCACCATCATCACCACCATCATCACCATCATCATCACCACCATCATCACCATCATCACCACCATCACCATCACCACCATCATTACCATCACCACCACCATCATCATCATCACCACCATCATCATCACCATCATCACCACCATCATCACCATCATCATCACCATCGTCACCATCATCATCACCATCATCACCATCATCATCATCACCATCACCACCATCATCATCATCACATCATCACCCCCATCATCACCACCATCACCACCATCACCACCATCACCTAAAAGTAGTCCACTTATATGTCACTTTTGATACAGTCTATTCACTATCGACCCTGGTCAATGGTAGTGCACTAGATTGGGACTAGGGTACCTTTTGGGAAGCAGCCTTACAGTTCACATACCTGAAGAGAGACAGCGTCCCTCCAGGGCCGAGGGTCCTGTAACAGTTGCCCAGCAGGTTGAGGTGTTGTAGGGAGAGGAGCTTGGAGAACCAGACCGGATTCAGAGCAGCCAGCTGGTTATAAGACAAGTCCAGAGACTCCAGGCCCTGTAGCAGTAGGCAGAAACAAGGCTGTTATGAGGGGAAACAAGGCTGTTATGAGGGCAGAAACAAGGCTGTTATGATGGCAGAAACAAGGCTGTTATGAGGGCCGAGACTCCAGGCCCTGTAGCAGTAGGCAGAAACAAGGCTGTTATGAGGGCAGAGACTCCAGGCCCTGTAGCAGTAGGCAGAAACAAGGCTGTTATGAGGGCAGAAACAAGGCTGTTATGAGGGGAAACAAGGCTGTTATGAGGGCAGAGACTCCAGGCCCTGTAGCAGTAGGCAGAAACAAGTCTGTTATGAGGGGAAACAAGGCTGTTATGAGGGCAGAAACAAGGCTGTTATAAAGGGGAAACAAGGCTGTTATGAGGGCAGAAACAAGGCTGTTATAAAGGGGAAACAAGGCTGTTATGAGGGCAGAAACAAGGCTGTTATGAGGGCAGAGACAAGGCTCTTATGAGGGCCGAGACTCCAGGCCCTGTAGCAGTAGGCAGAAACAAGGCTGATATGAGGGCAGAGACTCCAGGCCCTGTAGCAGTAGGCAGAAACAAGGCTGTTATGAGGGCAGAAACAAGGCTGTTATGAGGGGAAACAAGGCTGTTATGAGGGCAGACACTCCAGGCCCTGTAGCAGTAGGCAGAAACAAGGCTGTTATGAGGGCAGAAACAAGGCTGTTATGAGGGCAGAAACAAGGCTGTTATGAGGGCAGACACTCCAGGCCCTGTAGCAGTAGGCAGAAACAAGGCTGTTATGAAGGCAGAAACAAGGCTGTTATGAGGGCAGAAACAAGGCTGTTATGAGGGCAGAAACAAGGCTGTTATGAGGGCAGGCCTGGTTGTGGCTAGATACAGTATGTGGAGATGGGCTAGACAGCTCCTCTCCTCTCTTTACAATGGATCAGAGGTCACCTTGTGGACATGGGCTAGACAGCTCCAGTGGATCAGAGCCAAGTATTTACAGAGTTCAGCCACATTTTAGAATGTTGAATATCGTTCTAATTCTAGACAGTTACATAGCATTATTTAAATATTCCCAGTGTCATGTTAATGGGGTTCTAAAATGGCTGCTATAGAATGTTGTAGTGTCATGTTAATGGGGTTCTAAAATGGCTGCTATAGAATGTTGTAGTGTTAATGGGGTTCTAAAATGGCTGCTATAGAATGTTGTAGTGTTAATGGGGTTCTAACATGGCTGTTATAGAATGTTGTAGTGTTAATGGGGTTCTAAAATGGCTGCTATAGAATGTCGTAGTGTCATGTTAATGGGGTTCTAAAATGGCTGCTATAGAATGTTGTAGTGTTAATGGGGTTCTAAAATGGCTGCTATAGAATGTTGTAGTGTCATGTTAATGGGGTTCTAAAATGGCTGCTATAGAATGTTGTAGTGTTAATGGGGTTCTAAAATGGCTGCTATAGAATGTTGTAGTGTTAATGGGGTTCTAACATGGCTGTTATAGAATGTTGTAGTGTTAATGGGGGTTCTAGCATGGCTGTTATAGAATGTTGTAGTGTTAATGAGGATCTAAAATGGCTGCTATAGAATGTTGTAGTGTTAATGGGGGTTCTAACATGGCTGCTATAGAATGTTGTAGTGTCATGTTAATGGGGTTCTAAAATGGCTGCTATAGAATGTTGTAGTGTCATGTTAATGGGGTTCTAAAATGGCTGCTATAGAATGTTGTAGTGTTAATGGGGTTCTAAAATGGCTGCTATAGAATGTTGTAGTGTTAATGGGGTTCTAACATGGCTGTTATAGAATGTTGTAGTGTTAATGGGGTTCTAAAATGGCTGCTATAGAATGTCGTAGTGTCATGTTAATGGGGTTCTAAAATGGCTGCTATAGAATGTTGTAGTGTTAATGGGGTTCTAAAATGGCTGCTATAGAATGTTGTAGTGTCATGTTAATGGGGTTCTAAAATGGCTGCTATAGAATGTTGTAGTGTTAATGGGGTTCTAAAATGGCTGCTATAGAATGTTGTAGTGTTAATGGGGTTCTAACATGGCTGTTATAGAATGTTGTAGTGTTAATGGGGGTTCTAGCATGGCTGTTATAGAATGTTGTAGTGTTAATGAGGATCTAAAATGGCTGCTATAGAATGTTGTAGTGTTAATGGGGGTTCTAACATGGCTGTTATAGAATGTTGTAGTGTTAATGGGGGTTCTAGCATGGCTGTTATAGAATGTTGTAGTGTTAATGGGGTTCTAACATGGCTGTTATAGAATGTTGTAGTGTTAATGGGGGTTCTAGCATGGCTGTTATAGAATGTTGTAGTGTTAATGAGGATCTAAAATGGCTGCTATAGAATGTTGTAGTGTTAATGGGGGTTCTAACATGGCTGTTATAGAATGTTGTAGTGTTAATGGGGGTTCTAGCATGGCTGTTATAGAATGTTGTAGTGTTAATGGGGTTCTAACATGGCTGTTTTTGAATGTTGTAGTGTCATATTAGTTAATGGGGTTCTAACATGGCTGTTATAGAATGTTGTAGTATCATGTTAATGGGGTTCTAACATGGCTGTTATAGAATGTTGTAGTGTTAATGGGGTTCTAACATGGCTGCTATAGAATGATGTAGTGTTAATGGGGTTCTAACATGCCTGATATAGAATGTTGTAGTGTTAATGGGGTTCTAACATGGCTGTTATAGAATGTTGTAGTGTTAATGGGGTTCTAACATGGCTGATATAGAATGTTGTAGTGTTAATGGGGTTCTAACATGGCTGTTATAGAATGTTGTAGTGTTAATGGGGTTCTAACATGGCTGCTATAGAATGTTGTAGTGTTAATGGGGTTCTAACATGGCTGCTATAGAATGTTGTAGTGTTAATGGGGGTTCTAACATGGCTGTTATAGAATGTTGTAGTGTTAATGGGGGTTCTAGCATGGCTGTTATAGAATGTTGTAGTGTTAATGAGGATCTAAAATGGCTGCTATAGAATGTTGTAGTGTTAATGGGGTTCTAAAATGGCTGCTATAGAATGTTGTAGTGTTAATGGGGTTCTAACATGGCTGTTATAGAATGTTGTAGTGTTAATGGGGTTCTAAAATGGCTGCTATAGAATGTCGTAGTGTCATGTTAATGGGGTTCTAAAATGGCTGCTATAGAATGTTGTAGTGTTAATGGGGTTCTAAAATGGCTGCTATAGAATGTTGTAGTGTCATGTTAATGGGGTTCTAAAATGGCTGCTATAGAATGTTGTAGTGTTAATGGGGTTCTAAAATGGCTGCTATAGAATGTTGTAGTGTTAATGGGGTTCTAACATGGCTGTTATAGAATGTTGTAGTGTTAATGGGGGTTCTAGCATGGCTGTTATAGAATGTTGTAGTGTTAATGAGGATCTAAAATGGCTGCTATAGAATGTTGTAGTGTTAATGGGGGTTCTAACATGGCTGTTATAGAATGTTGTAGTGTTAATGGGGGTTCTAGCATGGCTGTTATAGAATGTTGTAGTGTTAATGGGGTTCTAACATGGCTGTTTTTGAATGTTGTAGTGTCATATTAGTTAATGGGGTTCTAACATGGCTGTTATAGAATGTTGTAGTATCATGTTAATGGGGTTCTAACATGGCTGTTATAGAATGTTGTAGTGTTAATGGGGTTCTAACATGGCTGCTATAGAATGATGTAGTGTTAATGGGGTTCTAACATGCCTGATATAGAATGTTGTAGTGTTAATGGGGTTCTAACATGGCTGTTATAGAATGTTGTAGTGTTAATGGGGTTCTAACATGGCTGATATAGAATGTTGTAGTGTTAATGGGGTTCTAACATGGCTGTTATAGAATGTTGTAGTGTTAATGGGGTTCTAACATGGCTGCTATAGAACGTTGTAGTGTTAATGGGGTTCTAACATGGCTGTTATAGAATGTTGTAGTGTTAATGGGGTTCTAACATGGCTGCTATAGAATGTTGTAGTGTTAATGGGGTTCTAACATGGCTGCTATAGAATGTTGTAGTGTTAATGGGGGTTCTAACATGGCTGTTATAGAATGTTGTAGTGTTAATGGGGGTTCTAGCATGGCTGTTATAGAATGTTGTAGTGTTAATGAGGATCTAAAATGGCTGCTATAGAATGTTGTAGTGTTAATGGGGGTTCTAACATGGCTGTTATAGAATGTTGTAGTGTTAATGGGGGTTCTTGCATGGCTGTTATAGAATGTTGTAGTGTTAATGGGGTTCTAACATGGCTGTTTTTGAATGTTGTAGTGTCATATTAGTTAATGGGGTTCTAACATGGCTGTTATAGAATGTTGTAGTGTTAATGGGGGTTCTAACATGGCTGTTATAGAATGTTGTAGTGTTAATGGGGTTCTAACATGGCTGTTATAGAATGTTGTAGTGTTAATGGGGTTCTAACATGGCTGTTATAGAATGTTGTAGTGTTAATGGGGTTCTAACATGGCTGCTATAGAATGTTGTAGTGTTAATGGGGTTCTAACATGGCTGTTATAGAATGTTGTAGTGTTAATGGGGTTCTAACATGGCTGTTATAGAATGTTGTAGTGTCATGTTAATGGGGTTCTAACATGGCTGTTATAGAATGTTGTGGTGTTAATGGTGTTCTAACATGGCTGTCATAGAATGTTGTAGTGTTAATGAGGATCTAACATGGCTGTTATAGAATGTTGTAGTGTTAATGGGGTTCTAACATGGCTGCTATAGAATGTTGTAGTGTTAATGGGGTTCTAACATGGCTGATATAGAATGTTGTAGTGTTAATGGGGTTCTAACATGGCTGATATAGAATGTGTCATGTAAATGGGTCATAATTCAGACACCTCAAAGGCCTAACTCTCTATATACACAGCTCTGCAATGGATGATTATATCTAATTAGGTTGTTTGAGTAGGTTTGAATCCTAAACAACTTGCCTACATATTGTTTGAAGTACAGCAGAGCAACATAGCTGCTATATTAGGTCAACACTCGTGTACTTGGGAAACCTTGGTAGAGCATGGGTGAAGTTAGGCTGTTTGGTTCTCCTGTGAATTTATTTTTTGGTTTCAAGACCTGCCGAGTTCTTACTTAAAACAGTTGTTTGTGTTTAATTGGCCTTGGACCAAGGGTGCTCTCTATATAACCGGATGTCCTGAAAGAGACTTGCAGCAAGATGACGATGAAAAAGGTGACTACAAAAAAAGTCCACTCCAGATGACATCAGCAATGTCTGTCAATCATTATTAACAATGATTGAGAAATCAGACTAGAGGGACAATCCAGGAGGAATAACATTGTTGTGGGAAGCATATTAGAGTCTCCACATAAAAACTGGTTGGAGTCTGATGAGAATGTCAGAAAAATTATCCCAGAAAAGCTACAGGTGGATCATAGGAAGATTGAGGTGGAGCCACCACCCACCCAAAGGTCTAGAAAACATGTAACCAAACCAGTTGACAGACACAGGCCAACAGTGGTCATGTTCTTGAGGTTTAAGGACAAAATGTCTCTCTTCTGTTCTGGAGAGAGCCAATAACTTGAGAGGATCCAACCTTTTCCTCAACCAGGACTTCTCTGAAGCTGTGTGTCAGAGACAGAAAGAAGCTATCCCAGCTAGGAAAGCTGCCAGAGAGCTTGGGAACATTGCTTACATCTGCTACGACAGGCTCATCGTCCACCCTCCTTCCCAAAAGCTTGGGAGGAATGAGAGAGCCAAGCTTCTGGGTCAATAGCTTCAGCCCCACATAACACAACAAAGTGTGGTGCCAGGACAACAATCTCTCCCTCAACGTCAGCAAGTCAAAGGAGCTGATCGTGGACTACGGGAAACGGAGGGCCGAACACACCCTGAACCACAACAACAGGGCTGAAGTGGAGCAGATTGACAGCTTCAAGTTCCAAGATTTGTCCCTCAGATTCTCAAAAGGTTCAACTGCTGCACCACTGAAAACATCTTGACCGGCTACGTCACTGCTTTGGTATGGCAACTGCTCGGCATCTGATCGCAAGGCGCTACAGAGGGTAGTGCGTACGGCCCAGTACACCACTACTGGGGATGAGCTCCCTGGCATCCAAGACCTCTAACACTGGGCGATGTCAGAGGAAGACCCTAAAAACTGTCAAAAGACTCCAGCCACCCAAGTCATAGACTGTCCTCTCTGCACAGCCAGCGATACCGATGCACCAAGTCTGGAACCAACAGGATCCTGAACAGCTTCTACCTCCATGACACAAAAGACTGCTGAATAGTTAGTTAAAAAGGTAACCAATAGTTACCCGGTCTATCTGCGTTCACCCTTTTTGCACTAACTTTTTTTGACTGATCACATACGCTGCTGTTGCTGTTTATTATCTATCCTGTTGACTAGTCACTTTAACCCTACCTATATGGACACACACTGCCTTTGGAAAGTATTCAGACCCCTTGGCTTTTTCCACATGTTGTTACGTTACAGCCTTATTCTAAAATGGATTAAATCGTTTTTTTCCCCACATCAATCTACACACAATAACCCATAATGACAAAGCAAAAACAGGTTTTTAGACATTTTTGCTCATATATATATATATATATACACTGCTCAAAAAAATAAAGGGAACACTTAAACAACACAATGTAACTCCAAGTCAATCACACTTCTGTGAAATCAAACTGTCCACTTAGGAAGCAACACTGATTGACAATAAATTTCACATGCTATTGTGCAAATGGAATAGACAACAGGTGGAAATTATAGGCAATTAACAAGACACCCCCAATAAAGGAGTGGTTCTGCAGGTGGGGACCACAGACCACTACTCAGTTCCTATGCTTCCTGGCTGATGTTTTGGTCACTTTTGAATGCTGGCGGTGCTTTCACTCTAGTGGTAGCATGAGACGGAGTCTACAACCCACACAAGTGGCTCAGGTAGTGCAGCTCATCCAGGATGGCACATCAATGCGAGCTGTGGCAAGAAGGTCTGCTGTATCTGTCAGCGTAGTGTCCAGGGCATGGAGGCGCTACCAGGAGACAGGCCAGTACATCAGGAGACGTGGAGGAGGTCGTAGGAGGGCAACAACCCAGCAGCAAGACCGCTACCTCCGCCTTTGTGCAAGGAGGAGCAGGAGGAGCACTGCCAAAGCCCTGCAAAATGACCTCCAGCAGGCCACAAATGTGCATGTTACTGCTCAAACGGTCAGAAACAGACTCCATGAGGGTGGTATGAGGGCCCGACGTCCACAGGTGGGGGTAGTGCTTACAGCCCAACACCGTGCAGGACGTTTGGCATTTGCCAGAGAACACCAAGATTGGCAAATTCGCCACTGGCGCCCTGTGCTCTTCACAGATGAAAGCAGGTTCACACTGAGCACGTGACAGACGTGACAGAGTCTGGAGACGCCGTGGAGAACGTTCTGCTGCCTGCAACATCCTCCAGCATGACCGGTTTGGCGGTGGGTCAGTCATGGTGTGGGGTGGCATTTCTTTGGGGGGCCGCACAGCCCTCCATGTGCTCGCCAGAGGTAGCCTGACTGCCATTAGGTACCGAGATGAGATCCTCAGACCCCTTGTGAGACCATATGCTGGTGCGGTTGGCCCTGGGTTCCTCCTAATGCAAGACAATGCTAGACCTCATGTGGCTGGAGTGTGTCAGCAGTTCCTGCAAGAGGAAGGCATTGATGCTATGGACTGGCCCGCCCGTTCCCCAGACCTGAATCCAATTGAGCACATCTGGGACATCATGTCTCGCTCCATCCACCAACGCCACGTTGCACCACAGACTGTCCAGGAGTTGGCAGATGCTTTAGTCCAGGTCTGGGAGGAGATCCCTCAGGAGACCATCCGCCACCTCATCAGGAGCATGCCCAGGCGTTGTAGGGAGGTCATACAGGCACGTGGAGGCCACACACACTACTGAGTCTCATTTTGACTTGTTTTAAGGACATTACATCAAAGTTGGATCAGTCTGTAGTGTGGTTTTCCACTTTAATTTTGAGTGTGACTCCAAATCCAGACCTCCATGGGTTGAGAAATTGGATTTCCATTGATTATATTTGTGTGATTTTGTTGTCAGCACATTCAACTATGTAAAGAAAAAAGTATTTAATAAGATTATTTATTTATTTAATTCAGATCTAGGATGTGTTGTTTAAGTGTTCCCTTTATTTTTTTGAGCAGTACATATATATTACCTTTAACATTTTTTTTTTAAAACAACTCATGGAACAGCAGGGATTGTGACACACACAAGCACACCACACTTACACACTCTAACACACACATTACCTTCCTTGTATATTAGTGTACCAGTGTTTTGTTAATTGTCATGTTTTGTGTTTTTTTGTGGAACCCCAGGAAGAGTAGCTGCCGCTTCTCCAAAAGCTAATGGGGATCCAAATAAACAAATAACTCAATGTTCCCTCTATATAACTATGTGTTACCTGTAGGAGGTGTGCCCTCTATATAACTCTATGGGTTACCTGCAGGAGGTGTGCCCTCTATATAACTCTATGGGTTACCTGCAGAAGGAGTACCCTTTATATAACTCTATGGGTACATGCAGGAGAAGTACCCTCTATATAACTCTATGGGTTACATGCAGGAAGTGTGCCCTCTATATAACTCTATGGGTTACATGCAGGAAGTGTGCCCTCTATATAACTCTATGGGTTACCTGCAGAAGTTGTTCCCTCTATATACCTCTATGGGTTACCTGCAGAAGGTGGAAGGCCCATTCGTGGATACTCTGGATCCTGTTGCTACGGAGATCAAGGGTTCGTAACCACGTGTACTCTCTCAGATCGTCCTCAGCAACCGTGGTGATGTCGTTGAAGGAGAGGTCGAGGGTTACGACCTCGGTGACGGTTACCGTGGGAACGTGTCGGTAGTTCCGGGAGGAGCAGTCGCAGAAGAGACGCTCGTCACATCGATCACACGTTGACCTCTTCTCAACCTCTGGGGTTGAACTTTGACCCTGAGAGAAGAAGAGGAGGACCAGCATGGCCAGAGACTCCATTCTGAAAAAGAAAGGAAAAAGAGAGAAAAAGAGAGGAAGAGAGAGAGACAAAAAGAGAGAGACTGAAGGAGAGAGAGAGAAAGAGAAAAATGAAGAAAAAGAGATTGTTTAAGGTAGAAGATGTCTACTTTCATTCTGACATACCAACTATGTGGATGAGGATCTATACTCATAAGTGTTAGTGAGCTCAATCAAATGAAATCAAACCATCTTGAACCTGATCGTCTTAGACATTTTAAAGTGTTAACAGCTGATGTCATTCAGAGTGTGTCCCAAATGACACCATATTCCATAAACAGACATAGTGCGCTACTTTTGACCAGGGACCATAGGAAAATTCAGACCTGAGTTGCGTGTGCACATATGTGACTTGTTTCAGGAAACTAGGCGTATGTCGCGTGTCACGTCTTCACAGGAGAGACATTTCAACATAAACTTTGTTTTTTAAATGAAAATGTTTTGTTTTTTTGGGGGCACATGTGAACTTTCATGTGCCTTAATAAACAAACGTGTATGCCATCTGTAAATACGAATAAAACTGTTAAATTACGAGCTTGGTTGGATTTGCCACAGAAAAAGGGAGCAACCTTCCCGCTAGCCATGATTGGCTGAGATAATGAGTGGGCTGGACATGCCAAGAGATGAGTTCGGATTGGTCTGCCATGTAACCTTCCCGCTAGCCATGATTGGCTGACATAATGAGTGGGCTGGACATGCCAAGAGATGAGTTCGGATTGGTCTGCCATCTAACCTTCCCGCTAGCCATGATTGGCTGAGATAATGAGTGGGCTGGACATGCCGAGAGATGAGTTCAGATTGGTCTGCCATGTAGCACGCTTCTGTCTATTTGAGCTGATCAGTATGTGTAGATCATCCTGTCGAACAGCTTTTGAAAGATATCACATAGTAGAATATATCACGTAGTAGAATATATCACATAGTAGAATATATCACATAGTAGAATATATCACGTAGTAGAATATATCACATAGTAGAATATATCACATAGTAGAATATATCACGTAGTAGAATATATCACGTAGTAGAATATATCACATAGTAGAATATATCACATAGTAGAATATATCACATAGTAGAATATATCACGTAGTAGAATATATCACATAGTAGAACTGCATCAGTGTTGCTCTCCACTTTCTGGAGGACCGAGTTTTGAAATCAGTGGAATTAGAGTATACATTTAATTTTTTTACATTTTAGTAATTTAGCAGACGCTCTTATCCAGAGTGACTTACTGTAGTGAATGCACACATTTCATACAATCCATTTTTATTTTATTATTATTATTATTATTTTTTTTTTTGTACTGGCCCCCCGTGGGAATCAAACCCACAACCCATTGCACACACCATACTCTACCAACTGAGCCACAGGGAAGGCAGTATGATTGCTAAGTGGATGGAGAAACCACCTGTTTCTGGATTACATCTTCAAACTAAGGGCAACCATGGCATCCGTGACCGACAGAGGGAGAAGCGTCCATCCATGATGTATACGGGTAAGAGAGTCTAGCTAGATACATTTTCAGATATTACACCTTTCTAATGTTCACAGAAAGTCGTTTTCATTTCAAGTTAAAGTGTACTGTTAGCTAGCTAGCTGGTGTTAGCTGCTAGGCTCGCTAGCTAACGCTACGTGTATGCTCTTATTATTCGTATCTCAGAGCCATTTGCTTTACTAGTTATTAGCCTAATGTTAGCTAGCTATCATTGAACCTGGTTGGTTAGCTACCTGCAGATTCATGGAGGGTAGTAACGTTATGAGTTGGGATTATGGTTTAACTAGCTACATGTCTAAACAAAAGACTCCACTATGCAAGTAACCATTTCAATACAATGTTCATGATGTCACTGCGACAAATGTCGATAGATGTAGCTGGTAAATTCGCTCTGGCTATTGTTGTATATTGTTGCTATTGTTATACCTGCCAGCCTCTACACTCTAACCACTAGGCTACCTGCCGCCCATACACTCTAACCACTAGACTACCTGCCGCCCCTACACTCTAACCACTAGGCTACCTGCCGCCCCTACGCTCTAACCACTAGGCTACCTGCCGCCCCTACACTCTAACCACTAGGCTACCTGCCGCCTCTACGCTCTAACCACTAGGCTACCTGCCGCCCCTACGCTCTAACCACTAGGCTACCTGCCGCCCCTACGCTCTAACCACTAGACTACCTGCAACCCCTACACTCTAACCACTAGGCTACCTGCCGCCCCTACACTCTAACCACTAGGCTACCTGCAACCCCTACACTCTAACCACTAGACTACCTGCCGCCTCTACGCTCTAACCACTAGGCTACCCTGCCGCCCCTCCACTCTAACCACTAGGCTACCTGCCACCTCTACGCTCTAACCACTAGACTACCTGCCGCCCCTACGCTCTAACCACTAGGCTACCTGCCGCCCCTACACTCTAACCACTAGGCTACCTGCCTGCCCTACACTCTAACCACTAGGCTACCTGCCTCCCCTACACTCTAACCACTAGACTACCTGCCTCCCCTACACTCTAACCACTAGACTACCTGCCCCCCTACACTCTAACCACTAGGCTACCTGCCGCCTCAGAATTAGGTAGGTTTAGTCTGAGCTGTTCAAAGTTTCAACACAGTACCTGTTTGTGTATCAGATATGACCTATCCTAACTGCCATTGGTAATAGAACAATGACTATGTGTTAACAGAAACATGTATGTGCCCCTGTGACAATAATTTTGGACCCCCTTGTGGCCCCCATAAATGTGAAGTATGAAATAATTTTTACATAACACATTTTTTGCTATTGTTCTTTTTTTTTTTACATCCGTTATTAGACAGTGGCAAAGCGGAACACTAATTTAACCCAGACATTTTCTAGAGGGACGACTTTAGGATGCAACACAGCAGTATCGTACCACATGCAAAACGATATGACAACAATAACGTCTAATGTAACTGGCCCCTCCCTCTAACAGTACAACTGGCCCCAGCTTGGCCCCCCCTCCCCCCCTAACAGTACAACTGGCCCCAGCTTGGCCTCCCCAGTTGAAAGGGTCTTGAACAGCCACTGCCACTGCCTCCAGCATCTCACCGTACATCTGCCTGTAGTTATTGATCTCAACCTGCTGGAGGTTTTGTTTTGTTGTGAACGAGTGGAGAGGAAACAGCTGCAGGCAAGGTTCTGACAGATGGGTGTGTCTTGGTGGTGGCAAGGACACACCCATGAAAACACCCTCATCAAACCACACCCCCAAGCCAACTCCCGTTTGGCTTCTGTCATGGCCGCCAGCATTTCTTGAGGAGCGAGACAACAACAAAAATGCGGTTCCCCTTTAAGATCTGCAGAGCCGATGCTCCAGTTTGAAGGATAGATGTTGAAAGAGCTGTTTTAGCCGTCCCTCTTTAAGTTTGTCAATACAAAACCTTTTATTTTGTGTCTCCCTGTTTGGGTTGCTCAACATTTTATTCTCACTTCCAAATCTAAATTGGGTTTTCTTGTAGTTTGTTATCAGGCGAATTTAGTGGCTGTTCATGGGGGGGATGTTTTAAGAACCTAATCGAGGGTACCCAGCCACTACCCAGTCAGTAGACACCCACTTCCTGAACCCATTTTAAAACTCAACCTGTTTCGTTCTGGTTATCAGTGGCTTATTTGTTAGTTCCCTTTTCTGTTGAGCGACGATTGGTTGGTTGGTTGGTTGGTTGGTTGGTTGGTTGGTTGGTTGGTTGGTTGGTTGGTTACATAACAACACACATAGTTAAAACAGATAATATAGTTTTGAACAAAACAGATTTGTGTACGTCTGAGGAAGGCAGTGTGGTTTAGATGTGTAAACAGCTTTTCAACAGAAAACATTTGTTCAGTAACACTTTATTTGGATAGGGTTAGGTTAAGGGTTAAGGTTAGGGTTAGTGTTAGGGTTAGGTTAAGGGTTAGGGTTAGGTTAAGGGTTAAGTTAAGGGTTAGGATAAGGGTTAGGGTTAAGGGTAGGGGTAGGGTTTATGTGGATAGTCCGCCTGTAGATGCTGTACAGACTATCAGTGACATTTCGCCTAACCCTAACCCTAACCCTATCTACTAACCCTAACCCTAACCTTATCTACTAACCCTAACCCTATCTACTAACCCTAAGCCTAACCCTATCTACTAACCCTAACCCTATCTACTAACCCTAACCCTATCTACTAACCCTAACCCTAACCACTAACCCTAACCCTATCTACTAACCCTAACCCTAACCACTAACCCTAACCCTAACCCTAACTCTAACTCTAACCCTTAACTTAACCCTAAATTTCACCCTAACCTTAACCTTAACCCTAACCCTTATCCTAACCCTAACCTTAACCCTAACCTTAACCTTAGCAAGCTTATCAACAGAGTTTGTTGATAGTATGACCATCTGTAGATCATAGATGGACTATCCAAATAACATGTGACCCGTTCCAGGAAGCTAGGTGTACGTCGCACGTAACTACTTCACAGGAGAGGCATTGGAACGTAAATTAAAAAAAATTGTATAAAAATTTGTTTTTGGGCTGAAATGCCTTCTGGAACGTTCATGTGCCTTAATAACAAACTTGTATGCCATCTGTAAATACAAAATACAATTGTTAAATTGTTCTACTTGCACATTCATCTTCTGCACATTCTACCATTCCAGTGTTTAATTGCTATATTGTAATTACTTCGCCACCATGGCCTCTTTATTGCCTTACCTCTCTTACCCTACCTCATTTGCATATGCTGTATATAGATTTTCTTCAACTGTATTATTGACTGTATGTTTGTTTTACTCCATGTGTAACTCTGTGTTGTTATATGTGTTGAACTGCTTTGCTTTATCTGGGCCAGGTCGCAGTTGCAAATGAGAACTTGTTCTCAACTAGCCTACCTGGTTAAATAAAGGACTTGTTCTCAACTGGCCTACCTGGTTAAATAAAGGACTTGTTCTCAACTAGCCTACCTGGTTAAATAAAGGACTTGTTCTCAACTAGCCTACCTGGTTAAATAAAGGACTTGTTCTCAACTGGCCACCTGGTTAAATAAAGGACTTGTTCTCAACTGGCCTACCTGGTTAAATAAAGGACTTGTTCTCAACTAGCCTACCTGGTTAAATAAAGGACTTGTTCTCAACTAGCCTACCTGGTTAAATAAAGGACTTGTTCTCAACTAGCCTACCTGGTTAAATAAAGGACTTGTTCTCAACTGGCCACCTGGTTAAATAAAGGTGAAATAAATAAAAAAGTTAAACATTTACAAGCCTAGTTGGTTTAGCCTCGGAAAAAGAGAGGAACCTTCCCGCTAGCCATGATTGGCTGAGATAATGTATGGGCTGGACATGAGAGAGAGAGAGATGAGTTGGGATTGGTCTGTCATGTAACACGCTTCTGTCTAAAACATGAGCTGCTCAGTAGGTGTAGATCATTCTTGCTGACGCAGTTTAAAAGAAAGAAAGATATAACGTTAGCCATGGAGAACTGCAAAAAGTGTTGCTACTGCTCTTAACAACATTGATGCCCTGAATTTAACAGTTTCTATCAACAAAAATCAGTGGGAAGAAGTTGTAACTGGACCCACCTTTCTGCACACGATCAGTGTGAACCGAAGTGACTTAAAACACAACGGGTCAAACAAGCTGTAGCTACGAACACAAATCGCAAAACAACACGGGACGTCTTACGTCTAGTTAAAAGGGGTTCCAGTCTGTCGTAAAAGTGTTCATCCACGTTAACGGATTAAAAAGTCTAGCTACATTTTCAGATATTATATATTTCAAATGTTTTCATCGCAAGTTAAAGCGTACTATTAGCTAGCTAGCAAAACGTTAGCTTGCTGGCTCTGCTAGCTAACATTATGTGTATGATCTGTGTAGTAATATTATTTGTATCTCAGACAGCCATTTGCATTGTTAGTTATAGCCTAATCTTAGCTACCTAACTAACATTGAACGTAGTCGGTTAGCTTTAGCTTCCTGCAGATTCATACTACAGCATTGTTGTTGACTAGCTATGAAAAAATTAGTTTTTACTGTACGCGTTGGAATTATGGTTCATTGTTTAACTAGTTAGCTACATGTCTAAACAAAAGACTCCACTTTGTCAGATGATTACATGGCCCATCAAGTTAGCCAGGTGTATCTGGTGGTGATTACAGCCATCTATTGTATTTCATGAACATGTCTAGACAATAGTGACCCATTCACTTAGATCAGTGCTTCTCAATTATTTTCTGTTACGCCCCCCCTAGGAAGAAGTAAACATTTTGCGCCCCCCCCAACTCTCCGCCGCGACTGTAAATAGTATCATTTTTCTATAAAATTGTTATAAGTACACTTCTGCATAACATTGTATCCTTATTAACATTAAAGAAAACAAAAAAATAAAGAAATATAGATCAACTTACAACAAAGAATTGTTTTTTAGTCTGTAAGAGAAAAGACTTAAAGTGCATCAATTTGCCTGAAATTGAAGAAAAAAAAATTCAAGCCTTATTTAAACTGGAAACATTTTTGACCATTTGATACTGAAAAATAAAATAAAATATAATCAATAAATAATAATACATTCTAATTGATCAGCAAAATTAACTCAGGAGCACAATATATGAAACACTTTGACCGATAAAACAAAAATGAATAAAACAATTTGTGCTGATTTTTTGTAATCAAAATGAGGAAGTCAGGATTAATGGCTACAATGAGCACGTTTTGCAGAGCACAGCTTTTCCAAGCGGGGTTTGAAGCATGATACTGCAACTCTCAGCTCCTGCTCAATGTTTAGCTGGGACCTGTACTTGGTCTTCAGTGCAGCAACAGCAGAGAAGCCAGTCTCACAAAGATAAGATGTTGCAAAAGGAAGAAAAATGCCCAATGCCCTAAGAGTGGATACTGCCTCTCTACACTCAGCCAGAATTCACTCAGTGTCTGTGATGTGAACCTCAGTCTGAATGTGGAGTCAGACGTCATATCAATGAACTGGTCCTCCTCTGCAGAGCTGAAACCAGTTGGAGCTGGTGCATTGAAAGGATCTCTCACCCAGTCATATTGGGAACTGTTTTCAGGGAAGTACTTTTTAAAGAATCCCATCAGTGATGAAATATGCAGGAAGCAGTCCAGCATTTTGAATAGCTCTTCAGCTGTGGCTCTGTCTCTGACATATTTACAAAAAAGTAGATCCTCACACAGGGAGTTTGTCATGTCAAAACGTACATAAGCGATAAACAGTCTTTGTTGCTGTCAGTTGCTTCATCGAACTGTAAGGCAAAACGTTTGTCTTTGAGTTTATCTACCAGCTGTTCTTTAATATCGTTAGCAATGTCATTTATACGTCTGGCGACAGTGTCATTGGACAAAGGGATAGTTTTTATTTTTGCAGCACTTGCGTCATCCAGCATGACAGAGACCATGTCTAATGCTGCAGGCAGTATCAGCTCCTCTGCTATGGAGTGGGTTTTTTTGCACTGAGCAATTTGGTACGCCACCTTATATGATGCTAACAGTGCTCGCTGGTTTACATTCACAAAGCGGGACGATTGTTGACAATATTCGGCACGTTTTCGCTGAAAAAACTCAAGCGGCTTATCAGCGTGATTGGGGTGTAATGTCTTTAAGTGACGCCTTAATTTATTTGGCTTCACGCTGTCCGCTGCCAACATTTTTAGACACAGTAAACATACCGGTCTTTCCTCGTCTCCCACCGTAGTCACAGTGAAGCCAAGCGCTACATACGCTTCGTCATATTTCCTCGTCTTAGCTTTCAGGAGACTTACGTTTGTCTCATTATCTCCGTCTCTCTCCGCCTTTCTTCTCATCCCTGTTAAATATGTTTCCATGGTGTCTCTTAAGGGTTTGTTATCTGCACTTCATATCTCCTGCTCTGTGCTGTGTGCTCTTGTTCGGTGCAAAAAAACCCTACTCCCTGTGGCAAAAAAAAAGCATGTTCCCCGGGGTCACACGCGCCCCCCCTGGCATCGCTCCGAGCCCCCCCAGGGAGGCGCGCCCCACTATTTGAGAAGGACTGACTTAGATAGATGTAGCTGGTGGGATGGTTATAGAATTTATTTCACATGACCCATCAATTTAGACAAGTGTATCCGGTTAAGCATCATCTATTAATTATAAAATATTTATAAAATATTTTTATCCGGGCACTTTCTATATTTTATATTGCTACGACGCAAATATGCATGTAACCATTTCACTGTAACGCTTACACCTTCTGTATCCTGTGCATGTGACAAATCAACTTAGATTTTATTTGAATATATGTGTGTGTTTACCGGAGACGGTAATGTGAAGAACAACATGACCTGCACCTAAGTCAGATTAGGATATAGGTCAAGAGCAAGATAGTGTATTTTTACCTGGAGTTCTCCCTTATTGTAACCTTCTACTTTAACCACTTTTAGTCTTAATCTTTGTTACAAGTTTTATCAACGTTCAAATCAGAATTACTTTCCCATTGTTCCTCAACTGCAGTGTATGATATACCATTATCTAGCTCTAAATCTCACATTTTCAAATTTTACTACATTCGACCGAATCGAGGTGGTCGGTCACGATTTGTTCTTCTGAAGAAATGTCGTGGTTTAGATGTTTTCAAAACAAGACAGTAGGTGCGAAGCTGGACACAAGCAGACGGATGACTTTACCTTGACTCTCTGTGTTCTGTTAAAGGTGCTCTGCGATGAGACCTGTTGTAGCAAAATCAGGAGATTAATAAATAGACATAGAGATAGACAGGATGCTCATGGGCAGGGGACAGTGTGTGTGTTTATGTAAAACCAGTTATGCAATAAGTATCACTTCCTACTGTTCCACCGGTGTGTGTGTGTGTGTGTGTGTGTGTGTGTGTGTGTGTGTGTGTGTGTGTGTGTGTGTGTGTGTGTGTGTGTGTGTGTGTGTGTGTGTGTGTGTGTGTGTGTGTGTGTGTGAAAGAAGAAGTCACTAGATTTTGGATGAAATCCCAGATCCTGAGATTAATCATGAGACTACATCTCTAACAAACCTGCTGTCACCATACACACACCACATACACACACCACACACACACACACACACATTTCCCCTTTTAAATCTAGATCCTTGTGTACTACCTGTTTAGTGTACTCTGATTGGTTGGGAAAAGGAACCTAACACACAAACACAGGAAATATATGTGTGTGTGTTTTGCTCCTAATCGTGTGTAACTCACACGGTGAGTTAAATGTTTCGGGAACTTGAAACAGGGAACTTGAACCTAAATGCTTCAACCCAAAAGGAATAGTAAAGATATGGTTACAAATACAAATCATATATCCACCGACAAGCCTGACAAAGACCTGGTGGAAACCAACAGGTGGAATAAAATACCTTCTGGTGGAAACCAACAGGTGGAATAAATACCTTCTGGTGGAAACCAACAGGTGGAATAAATACCTTCTGGTGGAAACCAACAGGTGGAATAAATACCTTCTGGTGGAAACCAACAGGTGGAATAAATACCTTCTGGTGGAAACCAACAGGTGGAATAAATACCTTCTGTTGGAAACCAACAGGTGGAATAAATACCTTCTGGTGGAAACCAACAGGTGGAATAAATACCTTCTGGTGGAAACCAACAGGTGGAATAAATACCTTCTGGTGGAAACCAACAGGTGGAATAAATACCTTCTGGTGGAAACCAACAGGTGGAATAAATACCTTCTGGTGGAAACCAACAGGTGGAATAAATACCTTCTGGTGGAAACCAACAGGTGGAATAAATACCTTCTGGTGGAAACCAACAGGTGGAATAAATACCTTCTGGTGGAAACCAACAGGTGGAATAAATACCTTCTGGTGGAAACCAACAGGTGGAATAAATACCTTCTGGTGGAAACCAACAGGTGGAATAAATACCTTCTGGTGGAAACCAACAGGTGGAATAAATACCTTCTGGTGGAAACCAACAGGTGGAATAAATACCTTCTGGTGGAAACCAACAGGTGGAATAAATACCTTCTGGTGGAAACCAACAGGTGGAATAAATACCTTCTGGTGGAAACCAACAGGTGGAATAAATACCTTCTGGTGGAAACCAACAGGTGGAATAAAAGAAAGGGAACATTCGTCAGTGTTTGGATATAAACTTTTTATTTCAAAAGATATGCACTGTCTACAGTCCTCAGAGGACTGTCTACCCATATGGAAAAGAATAATTAAAATCAAATATGAGTCTTGTACGGCAGATTACATATGAGTGGTGTATTTGTATATGTGTTAAGATGTATGCAAACACAATTGATTACAGGATTGTGGTGTTTTTCCTCCGTAGATATGGGATGTGTGACCTTAGATGGCTTAGCCTACAGGTCTCTTGTATGGTTGGATGTTTTATTCAATACAGGCAGCATTTCAAAAAGTCTGATATTACAAGAATCTTCTATGAATCTTGCATGAATCTTCTGTGAATCTTCTATGAATCTTGCATGAATCTTCTGTGAATCTTCCATGAATTTGCTATGACTCTTGTATGAATCTTGTAAGAATCTTCTATGAATCTTCTATGAATCTTCTGTGAATCTTCCATGAATTTGCTATGACTCTTGTATGACTCTTGTATGAATCTTGTAAGAATCTTCTATGAATTTGCTATGAATCTTCTGTGAATCTTCTGTGAATCTTCCATGAATTTGCTATGAATCTTGTATGTGTATTTGCTGTCATATGTAAAAGTACCAGTTAGAATATATAATAATCTTGCTAAATTCTTCTATATATTTTCCATATGTAAAAATCTCTGGTAATGAGATGCACTGTCTAATTGCTAATCATTTTACTGTTGACGGTGGCTATCTGGCTCCATAGTGAAGTTTGCCCTAGTTACAGATCTAAGATCAGCTTCTCCTCCCCCCAATCCTAACCTGAACCATTAGTGGGGAAAATGCAAAACTGACCCAAGATCAGCGTCTAGTGGCAACGTCACTCTATACTTCCTATCTTTCCCAATCGTTCGCAAGGTTTCAGGGTTCTCAACCTTTTTCTCTGCTTCCCTCTAGTGGTTGATAGAGTTTCGAACGGGATGGTTTGCGAAAACAAAACACGCACGCTTATACACACACAGACACACAAAGTATTGAATCAATGCTTTATTAATGGGTCATGTTTTAGTACCAGGAAACAAGAATTTGTAGGTCAACACGGAAGTGATGTCATCAGAGTTCGACGACCCCGGTACTGTGCAGGTTTTAGTGCCATCCCAGCACTAACTAACAAACCAGATACAGCTAATGAACTAATCATCCAGACTGGATACAGCTAAACATGGGCTCCCGAGTGGCACTGCATCTCAGTGCTAGAGGCGTCACTACAGAACCTGGTTTGATTCCAGGCTGTATCACAACCGGCCGTGATTGGGAGTCCCATAGGGCGGCGCACAATTGGCCCGGCGTCGTCCGTGTTTGGCCGAGGGGTAGGCCGTCATTGTAAATAAGAATATGTTTTTAACTGACTTGCCTAGTTTAAATAAAGGTAAACATAATCTAATCATGCAGACTTTGACTGTAGCTGTTGACAGTTGTGTTAGTGCTGGGTTGGAACTAATCCCTGCACACCCTGTGGGTCCCAGGGACCAGGATTGAAGAACAGTGATTTTAACCATTATATGAAGCGCATCCCAAATGGCACCCTATTCCCTATAGGTCACTACTTTTCACATAGGGCTCTGATCTAAAGTAGTGCACTACTTTTCACATAGCGTTCTGATCTAAAGTAGTGCACTACTTTTCACATAGGGCTCTGATCTAAAGTAGTGCACTACTTTTCACATAGGGCTCTGATCTAAAGTAGTGCACTACTTTTCACATAGGGCTCTGATCTAAAGTAGTGCACTACTTTTCACATAGGGCTCTGATCTAAAGTAGTGCACTACTTAGGGGATAGGTTGCCATTTAAGAGGCAGACAAAGAGTAGAACCTATAAACCTAAACCTAGGTTACTGAGAAAGTTGCCTATCTATATCGTTACAACAATTATAAAAAATAAGGTGAAAATAACATTCGTGTGAAATGGCAAATATGAAAGAACGTAAGGCTGTGTGTCTTCCGAACAATGAGATGAACATTCCAGAAGAAAAACAATTGAAACAAGTCGGTTCATTCGTTCGTTCCGTACAATCTTTTCTCGAGAAAACAAAATGATCGTCAAGAAAGGCAATCGTAAAAAAAACAGTCTGTCCAAACGTGGTCCATCGCATCGCAGATGAAAGAAACAGAACAAAGAAAAGCCTTTTTTTTAAAGTAGGCTATGAAATGAAAGGACGACATGTACAACAGGCTCTTAGCGCTTCCATGATTTACATGAAAACATAAATAAGTTAATACATTAATACATGAAATAAATAGCATTATAAACGCTGTAAATAAATGGTCTTCGGTATTGTTCTCAGTACTTCCTATAGCGTTGGACATGTGGAGGAGCCTATTGTGGGAAAGTTAGCGTCCTAAATAGCACCCTATTCCCAAATGTAGTGTACTACTTTGAAGGTCCATAGGGCTCTGGGAAACAGGGTTCCATTCGGTACACAACCCCTGGTTCCTCATCCAATCCTCCCCATTAACCAGATTCCTCCTCAAGTCCTCCCAATTATCCAGATTCCTCCTCCAATCCTCCCCATTATCCAGATTCCTCCTCCAATCCTCCCCATTATCCAGATTCCTCCTCCAGTCCTCCCCATTATCCAGATTCCTCCTCCAATCCTCCCCATTATCCATATTCCTCCTCCAATCCTCCCCATTATCCAGATTCCTCCTCCAGTCCTCCCCATTATCCAGATTCCTCCTCCAATCCTCCCCATTATCCAGATTCCTCCTCCAGTCCTCCCCATTATCCAGATTCCTCCTCCAGTCCTCCCCATTATCCATATTCCTCCTCCAATCCTCCCCATTATCCAGATTCCTCCTCCAGTCCTCCCCATTATCCAGATTCCTCCTCCAGTCCTCCCCATTATCCAGATTCCTCCTCCAATCCTCCCCATTATCCAGATTCCTCCTCCAGTCCTCCCCATTATCCAGATTCCTCCTCCAGTCCTCCCCATTATCCAGATTCCTCCTCCAATCCTCCATATTATCCAGATTCCTCCTCCAATCCTCCCCATTATCCAGATTCCTCCTCCAGTCCTCCCCATTATCCAGATTCCTCCTCCAATCCTCCCCATTATCCAGATTCCTTCTCCAATCCTCCCCATTATCCAGATTCCTCCTCCAGTCCTCCCCATTATCCAGATTCCTCCTCCAGTCCTCCCCATTATCCAGATTCCTCCTCCAATCCTCCCCATTATCCATATTCCTCCTCCAATCCTCCCCATTATCCAGATTCCTCCTCCAGTCCTCCCCATTATCCAGATTCCTTCTCCAATCCTCCCCATTATCCAGATTCCTCCTCCAGTCCTCCCCATTATCCAGATTCCTCCTCCAATCCTCCCCATTATCCAGATTCCTTCTCCAATCCTCCCCATTATCCAGATTCCTCCTCTAGTCCTCCCCATTATCCAGATTCCTCCTCCAATCCTCCCCATTATCCAGATTCCTCCTCCAGTCCTCCCGATTATTCAGATTCCTCCTCCAATCCTCCCCATTATCCAGATTCCTTCTCCAATCCTCCCCATTATCCAGATTCCTCCTCTAGTCCTCCCCATTATCCAGATTCCTCCTCCAATCCTCCCCATTATCCAGATTCCTCCTCCAGTCCTCCCCATTATCCAGATTCCTCCTCCAATCCTCCCCATTATCCAGATTCCTCCTCCAGTCCTCCCCATTATCCAGATTCCTCCTCCAGTCCTCCCCATTATCCAGATTCCTCCTCCAATCCTTCCCATTATTAACCAGATTCCTCCTCCAGTCCTCCCCATTATCCAGATTCCTCCTCCAATCCTTCCCATTATTAACCAGATTCCTCATCCCTCCCATTAACCTGATGTTAGAGTATGATATGATGTATAGGGTTCTAAAATTACCAAATTTCCATGCAAACTTTCCAGAAATCCCAGTTGAAAGATTCCCGGGATTTCCTGCCTATTCCCTCCTCATTCAAGGACTCGTACAACCTGGATGTCTGGAGAACCCTGCATGGAATTTAGTGGAAAGTTACTGGAATTGTGGAACTCTAGATATGGTTGTAAAATATCATTGTTTGTTGGATGCTAACAGATTGATATGGTCGATAAAATGAAGAAGCATGCTTCTAGAATACTATAGTATTGTTCTAGAATACACCGGTATTCCGTTATGAGTGATCTATTATCGTACTGACAAGCAACAGCACACATAATAATAAAACAACTGATTTGGAATCCTTGGCGAATAGTCAAACATTACGGGCTCGATTCAATCCGTAGCGCTGAAGACACGCACTACAGCACAATATAAACTGAAAAGGCAATATTCCCGATTTCGTGGAGACTGCATTTACGGCTGTATATGTTGGCTCAATAAGAAATTACAATCTCGTTATAGCGCTGAACTTCAGCGATACGGATTGAATCGAACCACCGGGCCTGATATTTCCTCTTCATTTTTCTAATGAGGGGGTTGAAAACGTCACTGATGAAACTTGGTTTGCAAACAGTTATTGATCAGTATTAATAGTAAATATAATTTCACAAATATATATATATATATACTCTTCCATTTTATCTTGCGACTGTGTCTGTATCCCAAACAGCACCCTATTCCCTACGTAGTGCACTACCTTTGACCAGACCCTATACGTCCCAAATAGTACCCTCTTCCCTAAGTAGTGCACTACTTTTGACCTAGGCCCATAGGGAGCAATTTGGGACGCACACAGTATTTTTTTTTTCCCACGGAAAAAAATAGATGGTTGAATATATATACCTCATCCAAGCGTAACGTCGCAAGCTGCCTGTTAGCTCAATACATCAATCAATCAATCAACCAATCAACCAATAATGAATTGATTTGGTTCGATTGATGGAATCATTGATATATCTGCGGAGCATTAGAATAACCATAGTCACACGACAATCCTCAATCGAACAATCAATAACATTATTCCGTAGAATCCAAAGCAGCACACGGGTTTAAGAGCAGATAAACAGGTTGGCGTTGGTTTCATATTGAGCCGTGTTTTGGCGAGCCCCGAGAGTTAGGTCCCAGGTTTGTTTTTGAAGTTGGCCAATAGATGCTCTCGCTGTGTACCTCTGGCCAATAGTAGTGCAGATGAGTGACATGTCGTCGGAGCAGAGAGAGGAACTGATTTTAATTGGCCATCATTTTAAGTTCACTGTAGGTATCTGTAGACCTTGAAGCAGTGGTTCTGTCCATCCTCCGTTCCTCCCTCCGTTCCTCCCTCCGTTCCTCCCTCCCTCCCTCTACTGTAGGTATCTGTAGACCTTGAAGCAGTGGTTCTGTCCATCCTCCAACCCCTCCCTCCGTTCCTCCCTCCCTCCCTCTACTGTAGGTATCTGTAGACCTTGAAGCAGTGGCTCTGTCCATCCTCCAACCCCCTCCCTCCGTTCCTCCCTCCCTCCCTCTACTGTAGGTATCTGTAGACCTTGAAGCAGTGGTTCCCAGAGTCGGCCACCACCACGTGTCCATCAGAGGTGAGAGCCAGACCCTGAGGTCCGTACAGAGGGTCAGCTGATGTGTTGATATAGGACAGGAAGGAGCCACTACTGTCAAACACCTGAAGAAGAAGGGAGGATGGGATACTTACGTAAATTAGATATATCTTTATTTCATTTCTAATACATTTGCAAACACGTCTTAAAAACACGTTTTCACTTTGTCATTAATGGGGGTGTTGTGTGGAGATCACAGGAGGTTGGTGGCACTTTAATTGGGAGGGATTGTGGGAGGGATTGTGGATTGTGGCTTGTGGTAACGGCTGGAGTGGAATCAGTGGAATGGTATCAAATACATCAAAAACATGGTCTCCAGATATTGAATGCCATTAATTGATATATAGTCCTGTGTGGCTCAGTTGGTAGAGCATGGTGTTTACAACACCAGGGTTGTGGGTTCGATTCCCACGGGGGACCAGTACGGGAACAAAAAAATGTATGAAATGTATGCATTCACTACTGTAAGTCGCTCTGGATAAGAGCATCTGCTAAATGACTAAAATGTAAAAATGTAATTAAATTGACTCCATTTCAGCCATTACTATGACCCACCGTCCCCTCAACAGCCTCCACTAGTTTAGACAGCTGAGAAAGAAAAAAACTATTTTAAATTCAGATTGTAACACAATAAAATTGGGGAAAAAGGTCAAGGGGTATGAATACTTTCTGAAGGCAGTGTGGTACATACATTATACATATGTACCTGTATGCCGCTGTTTCCCTCAGTCGGCTACGATGATGTCCATATACTGTATATGATATATGATATATACAGTACCAGTCAAAGCTTTGGACACACCTACTCATTCAAGAGTTTTTCTTTATTTTTACTATTTTCTACGTTGTAGAATAATAGTGAAGACATCAAAACTATTAAATAACACATATGGAATCATGTAGTAACCAAAAAAGTGTTAACCTGTTATGGATAGGGGGCAGTATTTTCACGGCCGGATAAAAAACGTACCCGATTTAATCTGTTTATTACTCCTGCCCAGAAACTAGAATATGCATATAATTGTTTGATTTGGATAGAAAACACCCTAAAGTTTCTAAAACTGTTTGAATGGTGTCTGTGAGTATAACAGAACTCATATGGCAGGCCAAAACCTGAGAAGATTCCAAACAGGAAGTGCCCTCTCTGACCATTTCTTGGCCTTCTTTAGACTCTTTATTGAAAACAGAGGATCTCTGCTGTAACGTGACACTTTCTAAGGCTCCCATAGGCTCTCAGAAGGCGCCAGAACGTTGAATGATGACTCTGCAGTCCATGGCTGAAAAACAGTAGCGCATTTGGATAGTGGTCGATCTGAGAACAATGAGACGGGTGCGCACGTGCACGTGAAGAGTCCATTTTACATTTTCAGTCTTTGAACGAAAACAACGACTCCCGGTCGGAATATTATCGCTATTTTACGAGAAAAATCGCATAAAAATTGATTTTAAACAGCGTTTGACATGCTTCGAAGTACGGTAATGGAATATTTTGAATTTTTTTGTCACGATACGCGCCGGCGCGTCACCCTTCGTTACCCTTCGGATAGTGTCTTGAACGCACGAACAAAACGCCGCTATTTGGATATAACTATGGATTATTTGAACCAAACCAACATTTGTTGTTGAAGTAGAAGCCCTGGGAGTGCATTCTGACAAAGAACAGCAAAGGTAATCCAATTTTTCTTATAGTAAATCTGAGTTTGGTGAGTACCAAACTTGGTGGGTGTCAAAATAGCTAGCCTGTGATGGCCGGGCTATCTACTCAGAATATTGCAAAATGTGCTTTCACCGAAAAGCTATTTTAAAATCGGACACCGCGATTGCATAAAGGAGTTCTGTATCTATAATTCTTAAAATAATTGTTATGTTTTTTGTAAACGTTTATCGTGAGTAATTTAGTAAATTCACCGGAAGTGTTCGGTGGGAATGCTAGTTCTGAACGTCACATGCTAATGTAAAAAGCTGGTTTTTGATATAAATATGAACTTGATTGAACAAAACATGCATGTATTGTATAACATAATGTCCTAGGAGTGTCATCTGATGAAGATCATCAAAGGTTAGTGCTGCATTTAGCTGTGGTTTAGGTTTTTGTGACATTATATGCTAGCTTGAAAAATGGGTGTCTGATTATTTCTGGCTGGATACTCTCCTGACATAATCTCATGTTTTGCTTTCATTGTAAAGCCTTTTTGATATCGGACAGTGTGGTTAGATAAAGGAGAGTCTTGTCTTTAAAATGGTGTAAAATAGTCATATGTTTGAAAAATTGAAGTTTTTGGATTTTCGATTTTGTTGGCTGCTTTTCTTTCACTCCGCGGTCCAACTCATCCCGAACCATCTCAATTGGGTTGAGGTTGGGTGATTGTGGAGGCCAGGTCATCTGATGCAGCACTCCATCACTCTCCTTCTTGATCAAATAGCCCGTACACAGCCTGGAGGTGTGTTGGGTCATTGTCCTGTTGAAAAACAAATGATAATCCCACTAAGCCCAAACCAGATGGGATGGCGTATCGCTGCAGAACGCTGTGGTAGCCATCCTGGTTAAGTGTGCCTTGAATTCTAAATAAATCACAGACAGTGTCACCAGCAAAGCACCCCCACACCATCACACCTCCTCTTCCATGCTTCATGGTGGGAAATACACATGCAGAGATCATCCGTTCACCTACTCTACGTCTCATAAAGACATGGCGGTTGGAACGAAAAATATCACATTTGGACTCATCAGACCAAAGGACAGATTTCCACCGGTCTAATGTCCATTGCTCGTGTTTCTTGGCCCAAGAAAGTCTCTTCTTATTATCGGTGTCCTTTAGTAGTAGGTTCTTTGCAGAACTTCAACCATGAAGGCCTGATTCACACAGTCTCCTCTGAACAGTTGATGTTGAGATGTGTCTGTTACTTGAACTCTGTTAAGCATTTATTTGGGCTGCAATTTCTGAGGCTGGTAACTCTAATGAACTTATCCTCTGCAGCAGAGGTAACTCTGGGTCTTCCTTTCCTGTGGCGGTCCTCATGAGAGCCAGTTTCATCATAGCACTTGATGGTTTTTGCGACTGCACTTGAAGAAACTTTAAAAGTTCTTGAAATGTTCCGTATTGACTGACCTTCATGATGGACTGTCGTTTCTCTTTGCTTATTTGAGCTTATTTGAGCTGTTCTTGCCATAATATGGACTTTTACCAAATAGGGATATCTTCTTATACCACACCTACCTTGTCACAACACAACTGATTGGCTCAAACGCATTAAGATGGAAAGAAATATCACAAATTAACTTTTAAGAAGGCACACCTGTTAATTGAAATGCATTCCAGGTGACTACCTCATGAAGCTGGTTGAGAGAATGCCAAGAGTGTGCAAAGCTGTCATCAAGGCGAAGGGTGGCTACTTTGAAGAATCTCAAATATAAAATATATTTTAATTTGTTGAACACTTTTTTTGGTTACTACATGATTCCATATGTGTTATTTCATAGTTTTGATGTCTTCACTATTATTCTACAATGTAGAAAATAGTAAAAATAAAGAAAAACCCTTGAATGAGTCGGTGTTCTAAAACTTTTGACCGGTAGTGTGCTTGTATGGCGCTGTTGCCCAGTCGGCTACGATAATGTCCATATACTGTATATGATATATCATTTATGATTTATGATATATATATATATATATGTATGTATGTATGTATGTATGTATGTATGTATGTATGTATGTATGTATGTATGTATGTATGTATGTATATGTGTATATGTATATATATATATATATGTACCTGTATGCGGCTGTTGCCCCAGTCGGCTACAATGATGTTCCCGTTCACGTCGACGGCCACGCCTGTAGGGGCATTAAACTGACCGTTGCCCTCTCCATTAGATCCAAACTTCAGAAGAAGCTCTCCTTCTGGGGTGAATACCTGGAAGAGAGGGAGGGAGGGAGGGAGGGACTTTCTCTATTGAACCAGGGCTTGTTCATTCTACTGGGTTAACCAAGATCAGGGCTTGTTCATTCTACTGGGTTAACCAAGATCAGGGCTTGTTCATTCTACTGGGTTAACCAAGATCAGGGCTTGTTCATTCTACTGGGTTAACCAAGATCAGGGCTTGTTCATTCTACTGGGTTAACCAAGATCAGGGCTTGTTCATTCTACTGGGTTAACCAAGATCAGGGCTTGTTCATTCTACTGGGTTAACCAAGATCAGGGCTTGTTCATTCTACTGGGTTAACCAAGATCAGGGCTTGTTCATTCTACTGGGTTAACCAAGATCAGGGCTTGTTCATTCTACTGGGTTAACCAAGATCAGGGCTTGTTCATTCTACTGGGTTAACCAAGATCAGGGCTTGTTCATTCTACTGGGTTAACCAAGATCAGGGCTTGTTCATTCTACTGGGTTAACCAAGATCAGGGCTTGTTCATTCTACTGGTTAACCAAGATCAGGGCTTGTTCATTCTACTGGGTTAACCAAGATCAGGGCTTGTTCATTCTACTGGGTTAACCAAGATCAGGGCTTGTTCATTCTACTGGGTTAACCAAGATCAGGGCTTGTTCATTCTACTGGGTTAACCAAGATCAGGGCTTGTTCATTCTACTGGGTTAACCAAGATCAGGGCTTGTTCATTCTACTGGGGTTAACCAAGATCAGGGCGTGTTCATTCTACTGGTGTAACCAAGATCAGGGCTTGTTCATTCTACTGGGTTAACCAAGAGCAGGGCTTGTTCATTCTACTGGGTTAACCAAGATCAGGGCTTGTTCATTCTACTGGGTTAACCAAGATCAGGGCTTGTTCATTCTACTGGGTTAACCAAGATCAGGGCTTGTTCATTCTACTGGGTTAACCAAGATCAGGGCTTGTTCATTCTACTGGGTTAACCAAGATCAGGGCTTGTTCATTCTACTGGGTTAACCAAGATCAGGGCTTGTTCATTCTACTGGGTTAACCAAGATCAGGGCTTGTTCATTCTACTGGGTTAACCAAGATCAGGGCTTGTTCATTCTACTGGTTAACCAAGATCAGGGCTTGTTCATTCTACTGGGTTAACCAAGATCAGGGCTTGTTCATTCTACTGGGTTAACCAAGATCAGGGCTTGTTCATTCTACTGGGTTAACCAAGATCAGGGCTTTTCATTCTACTGGGTTAACCAATATCAGGGCTTGTTCATTCTACTGGGTTAACCAAAATCAGGGCTTGTTCATTCTACTGGGTTAACCAAGATCAGGGCTTGTTCATTCTACTGGGTTAACCAAGATCAGGACTTGTTCATTCTACTGGGTTAACCAATATCAGGGCTTTTCATTCTACTGGGTTAACCAAGATCAGGGCTTGTTCATTCTACTGGGTTAACCAAGATCAGGGCTTGTTCATTCTACTGGGTTAACCAAGATCAGGGCTTGATCATTCTACTGGGTTAACCAATATCAGGGCTTTTCATTCAACTGGGTTAACCAAGATCAGGGCTTGTTCATTCTACTGGGTTAACGAATATCAGGGCTTTTCATTCTACTGGGTTAACCAAGATCAGGGCTTGTTCATTCTACTGGGTTAACCAAGATCAGGGCTTGATCATTCTACTGGGTTAACCAATATCAGGGCTTTTCATTCTACTGGGTTAACCAAGATCAGGGCTTGTTCATTCTACTGGGTTAACCAAGATCAGGGCTTGATCATTCTACTGGGTTAACCAATATCAGGGCTTTTCATTCTACTGGGTTAACCAAGATCAGGGCTTTTCATTCAACTGGGTTAACCAAGATCAGGGCTTGTTCATTCTACTGGGTTAACGAATATCAGGGCTTTTCATTCTACTGGGTTAACCAAGATCAGGGCTTGTTCATTCTACTGGGTTAACCAAGATCAGGGCTTTTCATTCTACTGGGTTAACCAAGATCAGGGCTTTTCATTCTACTGGGTTAACCAAGATCAGGGCTTGTTCATTCTACTGGGTTAACCAAGATCAGGGCTTGTTCATTCTACTGGGTTAACGAAGGTCAGGACTTGTTCATTCTATTGGGTTAACGAAGGTCAAGAATTGTTCATTCTACTGGGTTAACGGAGGTCAAGAATTGTTCATTCTACTGGGTTAACGAAGGTCAGGACTTGTTCATTCTACTGGGTTAACGAAGGTCAGAACTTGTTAATTCTATTGGGTTAATGAAGGTCAGGAATTGTTCATTCTACTGGGTTAACGAGGGTCAGGTTTGAGGCGTTGTTTGGAAGTGTCTGATGAACCTGAGAAGTTAGTTACCTTGACTGAGTGGTTGTGAAAGTCTGTCACTATGATCTCATTGTTGTTGTTGACGGCTGCAAAATGAGGACCTGGTCGAAAGAGAGGAGGAGAAGAGGAGAGGAGGTGGAGAGAGGAGAGAGATGGAAGTATCATGAAGCCTTCATCATCATCATCATCACTATCATCTTCATCATCCACATCAACACACCTGCGAACTGTTTGTCTCCGTTGCCGCGGCTACCGAACTTAGTAACGAGCTTGCCGGTTGGCTGGAAGATGAAGACGGTGCATGCCTTGTTGTCCACAACAATCACGTGACCGTTCTGATCCACGGACACGCCCTTTGGTCCCATCAGCCTACCAGAGCCCAGCTTGGCCTGACAGACAGAGAACACAACCAATCAGAGGACAGCTTGGCCTGAGAGACAAAGAACACAACCAATCAAAGGACAGCTTGGCCTGACAGAGAGAGAACACAACCAATCAGAGGACAGCTTGGCCTGACAGATCAGAAAATAGAATAGTCCCCTGTATGTCCCCTGTATGTCGCCTGTATGTCACCTGTATGTCACCTGTATTTCCCCTGTATGTCCCCTGTATGTCGCCTGTATGTCACCTGTATGTCACCTGTATTTCCCCTGTATGTCACCTGTATGTCCCCTGTATGTCCCCTGTATGTCACCTGTATGTCACCTGTATTTCCCCTGTATGTCACCTGTATGTCCCCTGTATGTCCCCTGTATGTCCCCTGTATTTCCCCTGTATGTCCCCTGTATGTCCCCTGTATTTCCCCTGTATGTCCCCTGTATGTCCCCTGTATTTCCCCTGTATGTCCCCTGTATTTCCCCTCTATGTTCCTGTATGTCCCCTGTATGTCCCCTGTATGTCCCCTGTATTCCCCTGTATTTCCCCTGTATGCCCCCTGTATGTCCCCTGTATTTCCCCTGTATGTCACCTATATGTCCCCTGTATGTCCCCTGTATTTCCCCTGTATGTTCCCTGTATGTCCCCTGTATGCTCACCTTGTACTTGCCCTGTATTTCCCCTGTATGTCCCTGTATGTCCCCTGTATTTCCCCTGTATGTCCCCTGTATGTCCCCTGTATTTCCCCTATATGTCCCCTGTATGTCCCCTGTATGTCACCTGTATTTCCCCTGTATGTCCCCTGTATTTCCCCTGTATGTCCCCTGTATTTCCCCTGTATGTCCCCTGTATGTCCCCTGTATGTCCCCTGTATGCTCACCTGTATGTCCCCTGTATTCCCCCTGTATTCCCCCTGTATGTCCCCTGTATGTCCCCTGTATGTCCCCTGTATGTCCCCTGTATTTCCCCTGTATGTCACCTGTATGTCCCCTGTATTTCCCCTGTATTTCCCCTGTATGTTACCTGTATGTCCCCTGTATGTCCCCTGTATTTCCCCTGTATGTCCCCTGTATTCCCCCTGTATTTCCCCTGTATGTCCCCTGTATGTCCCCTGTATTTCCCCTGTATGTCCCCTGTATGTCACCTGTATTTCCCCTGTATGTCACCTGTATTTCCCCTGTATTTCCCCTGTATGTCACCTGTATGTCCCCTGTTCGTCCCCTGTATGTCCCCTGTATTTCCCCTGTATGTCCCCTGTATGTCCCCTGTATTACCCCTGTATGTCCCCTGTATTCCCCCTGTATGTCCCCTGTATGTCCCCTGTATGTCCCCTGTATGTCCCCTGTATTCCCCCTGTATGTCCCCTGTATGTCCCCTGTATTCCCCCTGTATGTCCCCTGTATGTCCCCTGTATTCCCCCTGTATGCTCACCTTGTACTTGCCCTGTATGTCCCCTGTATGTCCCCTGTATGTCCCCTGTATTCCCCCTGTATGTCCCCTGTATGTCCCCTGTATTCCCCCTGTATGTCCCCTGTATGTCCCCTGTATGTCCCCTGTATTCCCCCTGTATGTCCCCTGTATGTCCCCTGTATTCCCCCTGTATGTCCCCTGTATTTCCCCTGTATGTCCCCTGTATGTCCCCTGTATGTCCCCTGTATGTCCCCTGTATGTCCCCTGTATTCCCCCTGTATGTCCCCTGTATTTCCCCTGTATGTCCCCTGTATGCTCACCTTGTACTTGCCCTCGCTGGAGAAGATGCTGACCCACTTGTTGTCGTAGTCGGCGATGATGATGTCACCGTTGGGGTGAACGGCCACACCCGTTGGTCGTTGGAGTTGCCCTGGCGACCGGCCCCTCACCCCGAAACGACTCTTAAACTCGCCGTCATTAGAGAAGATCTGTCCGGTGGGACACACACACACACACGCACACACACGCACGCACACACACACACACACACACACACACACACACACACACACACACACACACACACAGACACACACACACACACGCACACACACACACACACACACACACACAATCAAACGATCAAAATTCTGCCACTGTGTGTGTGTGTGTGTGTGTGTGTGTGTGTGTGTGTGTGTGTGTGTGTGTGTGTGTGTGTGTGTGTGTGTGTGTGTGTGTGTGTGTGTGTGTAGTTACCTGGACACACTGGTTATTGCTGTCTGCTATTAGAATCCTACCGCTGGAGGACGTTGACACACCCTGCAGGTTAGTAAACTCTCCTTTATTCTTCCCCTTAGTACCTGAAGCACAGACACACCTTATTAATGGACAAACTAGAGGCGGAGAGAGAGAGGGGAGAAAGAACGAAGAGAGTGGGTAATAGTGACAGAGAGAAAATATGTTTAAAAATATATATATATATAGATCTCTCTCTCTGTCTCTCACCGATCCTGAAGATGAGGTCATCTTCGATTGGGTTCTCTCTGCGTCTGGGTGTCCCCAGGGCGCTGCCTGTCCTCCTGGATCCCTTCTTCTTACTCCCAGACCCAGGGGACTTTCCTCTCCTCTTAGCCCCCTCAGAGGAGCCTGTAGACGGTGTGGCGGTGGCCGTCAGAGAGGTGGCTGTGGTGGTGGGGGGAGACACCTGGAAGAGACATTTAACATGAACGGTAGACAGTAAGACAGTTGAGTTACAAAATTCTGGTTAACTTTCGCAAAACTCCCAGGTTTCCAAAAAAAAGTTGAAAGATCTGGGAGTCCTCCTAAAAAAAATATGACAATCTCTCTCTCTCGCTCTCTCTCTCTCTCTCTCTCTCTCTCTCTCTCTCTCTTTCTCTTTACCTCAGGGTCCGGAGACCTGGTAACTCTGAGTCTGAAGGGACTTCCTTTGATGTGCTGGTCATAGAGCCGGAGAGCCAATGAGAACTCTCCTTCCTTGTTTACAGTGTAAACAAAATCATATGTCCCGTTCTTGTGGTCGAGTATCTCCCCGTCAGCCACGCTACCATCTGGAGTACACACCTGGAAGGAGATATAACGACTCTATTTATCCATGTAGGGCAATTGGTTTATTGTAACACGTAGCATAGCTTATCATAGCATAGCCTACATTAGCTTAGCTTAGCATAGCGTAGCATACATTAGCTTAGTTTAGCATAGCATACATTAGCTTCGTTTAGCATAGCGAAGCATACATTAGCTTAGTTTAGCATACATTAGCTTAGTTTAGCATAGCGTAGCATACATTAGCTTAGGTTAGCATATCATACTTTAGCTTAGTTTAGCATAGCGTTGCATACAATAGCTTAGCTTCTTTTATCATAGTTTAGCTTAACGTGTGTGTGCGTGTGTGCGTGCGTGTGGTGTGTGTGCGTGCGTGCGTGCGTGCGTCCGTGCGCATGTGTGTGTGTGTGCGTGTGTGTTTGTCCCCCACCTCAGCAGACAGGATGGCGTTGCCGCTCCTGCAGTGTCCCCCGGCCTTGTCTCTGGTCGTTATGGTTACGCAGGCTGGGAGACCCACGATGCACTGCTCCAGCCCCACACCCGACGCCTCACTCTGGCTCGCCACCGCGCTGGCGACGACAATCATATTTCATGTATATTAATTGCTTCACTTTTATTTGTTAATTTTTTTATATTTGTTTATTCATCTTTTATCTCTGATACCAGCGACTTTCCAGTAGCCAGCTGATATAGACTGACCAGGTAGTGGTGGTAGACCCCAGCTGATATAGACTGACCAGGTAGTGGTGATGGACTCCAGCTGATATAGACTGACCAGGTAGTGGTGGTAGACCCCAGCTGATATAGACTGACCAGGTAGTGGTGATAGACCCCAGCTGATATAGACTGACCAGGTAGTGACAATAGTCCCCAGCTGATATAGACTGACCAGGTAGTGGTGATAGACCCCAGCTGATATAGACTGACCAGGTAGTGGTGATGGTCCCCAGCTGATATAGACTGACCAGGTAGTGGTGATAGACCCCAGCTGATATAGACTGACCAGGTAGTGGTGGTAGACCCCAGCTGATATAGACTGACCAGGTAGTGGTGATGGTCCCCAGCTGATATAGACTGACCAGGTAGTGGTGATAGACTCCAGTTGATATAGACTGACCAGGTAGTGGTGGTAGACCCCAGCTGATATAGACTGACCAGGTAGTGGCGATAGACCTCAGCTGATATAGACTGACCAGGTAGTGGCGATAGACCCCAGCTGATATAGACTGACCAGGTGAATCCAGGTGAAAGCCGTGATCCCTTATTGATGTCACTTGTTAAATCCACTTCAATCAGTGTAGTGAAGGGGTAGCCATTTGATTAGCTGTTCAGGAGTCTTATGGTTTGGGGGTAGAAGCTGTTTAGAAGCCTCTTGGACCTAGTCTTGGCGCTCCGGTACCGCTTTCCGTGCGGTAGCAGAGAGAACAGTCTATGACCAGGGTGGCTGGAGTCTTTGATAATTGTTAGGGTCTTCGTCTGACACCGCCTGGTATAGAGGTCCTGGATGGCAGGAAGCTTGGCCCCAGTGATGTACTGGGCCGTACGCGCTACCTTCTGTAGTGCCTTGTGGTCGGAGGCCGAGCAGTTACCATACCAGGCAGTGATGCAACCAGTCAGGATGCTCTCGATGGTGCAGCTGTTAAATCTTTTGAGGATCTGGGGACCCATGCCAAATCTTTTCAGTCTCCTGAGGGGGAATAGGTTTTGTCGTGCCCTATTCACGACTGTCTTGGTGTGTTTGGACCATTGTAGTTTGTTGGTGATGTGGACACCAAGGAACTTGAAGCTCTCAACCCGCTCCACTACAGCCCCGTCGATGAGAATGGGGGCGTGCTCAGTCCTCCTTTTCCTATATTCCACAATCATCTCCTTTGTCTTGGTCACGTTGAGGGATAGGTTGTTGTCCTGGCACCACACGGCCAGGTCTCTGACCTCCTCCCTATAGGCTGTCTCATCATTGTCGGTGATCAAGGCCTACCACTGTTGTGTCATCAGCAAACTTAATGATGGTATTGGAGTCGTGCCTGGCCGTGCAGTCATGAGTGAACAGGGGGTACAGGAGGGGACTGAGCACGCACCCCTGAGGGGCTCCCATGTTGAGGATCAGCATGGCAGATGTGTTGTTACCTACCCTTACCATCTGGGGGCGGCCCGTCAGGAAGTCCAGGATCCAGTTTAGAGGGAGGTGTTTAGTCCCAGGGTCCTGAGCTTAGTGATGAGCTATGGTGTTGAACTCTGAGCTATAGTCAATGAACAGCATTCTCACATAGGTGTTCCTTTTGTCCAGGTGGAAAAGGGCAGTGTGAGGTGCAATAGAGATTGCATCATCTGTGGATCTGTTGGGGCGGTATGCAAATTGGAGTGGGTCTAGAGTTTCTGGGATAATGGTGTTGATGTGAGCCATGACCAGCTTTTCAAAGCACTTCATGGCTACAGACGTGAGTGCCATGGGGCGGTAATCATTTAGGCAGGTTGCCTTAGTGTTCTTATGCACAGGGACTATGGTGGTCTGCTTGAAACAGGTTGGTATTACAGACTCGGACAGGGAGAGGTTGAAAATGTCAGTGAAGACACTTGCCAGTTGGTCAGTGTATGCTCGGAGAACACGTCCTGGTAATCCATCTGGCCCTGCGGCTTTGTGAATGTTGACCTGTTTAAAGGTCTTACTCACATCGGCTGCAGAGAGCGTGATCACACAGTCGCCCAGAACAGCTGATGCTCTCATGCATGTTTCAGTGTTACTTGCCTCGATGCGAGCATAGAAGTTAATTAGCTCGTCTGGTAGGCTCGTGTCACTGGGCAGCTCTCAGCTGTGCTTCCCTTTGTAGTCTGTAATAGTTTGCAAGCCCTGCCACATCCGACGAGCGTCAGAGCCAGTGTAGCACGATTCAATCTTAGTCCTGTATTGACTCTTTGCCTGTTTGATGGTACATCAGAGGGCATAGTGGGATTTCTTATAAGCTTACGGGTTAGAGTCCCGCTCCTTGATGGTCTCAAGGTCTGAAAGTCTTTAGGTGCCTTTTGGAAAACTCCAAGGAGGCTGTCGTGTAC